>NC_083276.1:18329204-18374136 GCF_963506605.1 Zootoca vivipara
ACTGTGAAGGCACATCATGCTAAGTACAGAAAACTCAGGCTTTCTTTTGAAACAACACCCTGTCATATGGGGGAAATGAAATCCATCATTAGTATAGAAAAACTAGCACATTCTAGCTGTGGCTAGCACTGAAATTTCAGTGTAATGCTAACCACTGAGTTCTTGGTGACAGTACCTATGAAGGCAGACATCAGTGTTACGTACAATAAAAATGGCACTGGCTGTCTCAACTAGTGCCCTTCCAAATTCCATCTTCTTCTCTTTTGGGGGGTGGGGTGGGGGGCATTTTTCTTCCCCAGCAAAAGATGCTGCTGTTTCTGCTGCCTTCTTCACAGGGCGCCTTACCAGTTCTGTCCAATTTCAGTGAGTGTGGTGTTGAGTTGCCTATTGTTGTGATATGACCAAGGGTGACACGTGTACTTTGCTTTCCATGAAACATTTTTCTAGCACTCTGCAGCCTCCCTGGCTGCCCATGCTTCAAGATCTGGAGGAAGCCCCATGGGTGGGTTAAATGAAAAACACGAAGCCAGGGAGAGAGGGAGCTACCAAGATTGGTGAGCTGAATGATTTTGTTTTTAATGAAAGTGCTTCCTTTTACCACACACACACACACACACACACACACACACACACACACACACACTGGTACCTCTACTTACGAATTTAATGCATTCCGAACACACATTCGTAAGTCGAAAAAAATTGTAAGTTGAATCCCATAGGAATGCATTGGGAGAAAAAAATTCGTAAGTCGAAGCAGCCCTATCTAAAAATTCGTAAGTAGAAAAAATCCTATCTAAACCGCATCCAAGATGGCGGATGGAGCTCCGTTCGTAAGTAGAAACATTTGTAAGTAGAGTTATCCGTAAGTAGAGGCACCTGTGTGTGTGTGTGTGTGTGTGTGTGTGTGTGTGTGTGTGTGTGTGTTCTTTAAATAGACTTCCCCCTTAAAAAAAACAACAATGCACTGGAGCATAGTAGATAGTAGCCTTCCCAAGTTCTCATAGAAATCATGAGATCTTGACAAACTGCAGACACCCAGGAAGGCTGCAGAATATAGACCAAGTGATTTGATCAATGAATGAAAGAATACTCACAAAAGTGCAATAAAAGCTCTGCAAGAGGAAGGATCATAGCTCAGAGACAGAGCATCTGCTTTGCATGCAGAAGGTCCCAGGTTCAACCACCAACATCTACAGGTAGGGCTGAGAGGGAACCCGTCTGAAACCCTAGTCACTGTTGATACGCTGATTAATCATAAGGTGGCTTCTTATATTCCATCCCACCCACGAGAATTTTCAAATGTGATTTGTTTTCTGATTAAATGATGGAGAACCATCAAAGGGCACAGCACTAGTATCAACCTCCTTGCAATGTATACTTGTCAATTTCACACACACTTTCCTTAAGAAATCTGGCAATTCAGAATCTAAGGCTCCACCAACCCACATTATCTGCTACAATGTCCTACGAACATTCGCTCTGCCCAGGACTGAATTTTCAGAATGCCCACAGATTACCACCAGTCGTTCGTCTAAGTGGGCAAGGGGTAAGAAGAAATGAAGTGCAAGGCAGGAGGTGAATGAGAGAACAATCTGTATACTGCTTCATGCCTTTAAGGAAAAAACAGCAGCACTGGGAGACACAGTCTGCAGGCACAGAACACCAGAGGTTGGCTAGGTATCTTACAACAAATCACTTACTGTATTAGCAAAGGGTCGGGCATTCATTTTCATTCAAGTATCCTAAATGTGTGACTCAGTGGCAATGTTTCTTAAGTTACAAGTTCAGCTTCAGACTCTGCAGCTGCTGAAATATAGATGGCTTATAAAATATTTTGGGGGTTGGCTAATTTAGCTAAGCAACATTTAGACTTTCTCTTTTTCTTTTAAAGGGCTTTCTATACCTCCTCCTCCTCTTCCTCCTCCTCCTCCTCCTTCTTCTTCTTCTCTCTCTCTCTCTCTCTCTCTCTCTCTCTCTCTCTCTCTCTCTCTCTCTCTTTCAAGGAGTGGCTTAGACTCCATGATTAAGGTCATGCCGCTTGTTCATTACTGGCCAGGCTAATGTGATTGAATCTGAACAATACCTTTGAACTCCTTGGTTCTGATCTGCATACTAATTGATTCCTTTGTCCTTGACAGTGACCTTGGCAAGCTCTCTGCCACTCTGAGAACATCTGACCACTTTCTGATAATAATAAAAGAAAATAAGTTGGCATTGGGTGGGCAGAGAGAAAGAGCAGGAAATAAAACAAAAACTGGTGATTTCTTTCATTCTTATCTAGATCCACATTTCCTTATTTATCTTTAGGAAAAAGCAAATCTGTTACTCCCTAGCTCCCCCTGGATGTATTAAAAAAATATGAAAACCATGCATTTTAATAATAATAATAATAATAATAATAATAATAATAATAATAATAATAATATTGTAAGGAACACATAACAAACAGAAGCATTTTTCTCTCCCCCCCCATCTCTTTCTTATAACAGGATATCAGAAAACCTTGTGCCTACATTGTAAATTAAACCAGAGGTTTATTTGCTTTGAACACAAGTGAACTTTTGAACAATATACACATACTATGTCTGTCTGTCTGTCTGTCTGTCTGTCTGTCTGTCTGTCTGTCTGTCTGTGTCTCTCTCTCTTTCTGTGTGTGTGTGTGTGTGTGTGTGTGTGCGTGTGCTTGTGTGTGTTGCTTTTAGGAAATATACATTTCACAGGATATGAGTAACCTTCATATAATTGACACCAACGGTTATTTGTTTTCATAGTGTGAATCAGATGTTGTCATGGCTAGTGAGTGGGTTTTCCGAGCTCAACAGGTTGAAAAGCTGCACAAACTCTTCAAAAGGAGGAAAATCTGTGTGCGCAGAAAATGCAATTTTCAGTAATGACCTCCAGCTTTTATTGAGATTCGTACAACAACCTGATTCTTTGGAAGTGCCATGCTTTCTGTGCCGGAGAGAGATTTTTAAACTGTACCAGCATTTCTGAGGTGAGAGGAGTGGCAGCAGTTGGGGGGGGGGAATGCTATTATAGAAAACTACTTCCCTGACAAGAACACAAAGCATGACTTGGTTCTCCGTAGAGGTGGCATTTACCTCAGGAGACACATTTTTAGCAGCCAGGAACCCTTGTTATTAAAACATGTGCCTCATCATAACAGCTGAACAGCGAGCATGAGAGATGCAACACCAAATATACACACATAGCGTCAAATGTAGAAATTGCAAAGGGACAGCGGTCCTCATCCCAGAAGCTCCTTGCATACATCCCACACAACAGGGTATTCTCTTGTTTCTAAACAGATGGGTAGCACTGGTAGCAGCTCTGATGACAATGATCACCTGTTTCGGGAAGGGGTGCTTGGAATCAGTCCCCCTTTCCACAAGTGATCAGTGCTGTCAGAAATGACAGCAGAAACATCTGTTTGCTAAACTGCATCTGGTGCAGGAACACTGAGCATGCACTATTACTTGCAGAGTACATGCATGACACATATGTATGTGGAAAGGTGGCCCTGTAGTATTATGTAGTGTGTGCATGTACAAGAATTGCACAATTGGGATGATTTTTTGGGAATCGTGACTGCACGATTGGGATGGTGTGTTTTTTTTAAGTCTCTTTTTCTCTCTCAGTTTGATACATGCACAGACAATCGCACATATATATCTGTAGGCTGAAAGCCCATGCACATCCTAAACACAATGGGATTTACTTCTTAGTAAACATGAGTAAACAAGGACACGGGTGGCACTGTGGTCTAAACCACAGAGCCTAGGGCTTGCCAATCATAAGGTCGGCGGCTTGAATCCCCGCTACGGGGTGAGCACCCATTGCTCTGTCCCAGCTCCTGCCAACCTAGCAGTTCAAAAGCACGTCAAAGTGGAAGTAGATAAATAGGTACTGCTCCGGCGGGAAGGTAAACGGCTTTTCTGTGTGCTGCTCTGGTTCGCCAGAAGCAGCTTAGTCATGCTGGCCACACGACCTGGAAGCTGTCTGCGGACAAACGCCAGCTTCCTCGGCCAGTAAAGCAAGATGAGCGCCGCAACCCCAGAGTCATCTGCGACTGGACTTAATGGTCAGGGGTCCCTTTACCTTTACCTTTAAACATGCTTACAGTTGTGCTGCTTAAAAGGCTGTGAGTCCAGCAATTGCATTTCAAGAGGTTAATTTGTCTTTCATTCTGTTTTGTGGGAGTTCAAGAAGCTATTTCTAGCATCAGGGGGAGATTTCCTCCCAATGGAGTGGAGGTCAGGGAAGTCAGGACCACAGCAGAGATGAAAGGGTTATTTCCCCCCACCACCACCTATCAGACCTCCCCCATGCCCCCCAGCTGCTGCTACTTGCACATTCAGTACAATAACACTTTTAACAACATGTCTAGCTAGGCCTTGAGCTAACGTGAGTACAGTCATACCTCGGTTTAAGTACGCTTCGGTTTGAGTACTTTCAGGTTAAGTACTCTGCGGACCCGTCTGGAACGGATTAATCCACTTTCCATTACTTTCAATGGGAAAGTTCGCTTCAGGTTAAGTACGCTTCAGGTTAAGTACAGACTTCCAGAACCAATTGTGTACTTAAACTGAGGTACCACTGTAGATGCAGAAAGATGTACCAAAGCAATTAAACAAAATAAGAGGAAAGGGATGTCGTTCCAGGATCCCCTTTGAACCAACCAAGATTCACCACACGTGTAGCTGCCTTTTTTCCAGTTCCCAGCTTCTGTATCTCAGATTCTGTGCCCTCCATTGGACCCACTCCCTGTGTAGGCTTGCAATGTAGGGAGCTGAAGAATGCACAGCAAAAGAATTTAAGGGGATTGGTAGCAGCTGGTGTCAGATGGGACCGCAGACAAAGAACGTGAGATGGCATTTTGGCTGATGGGGTTGATGTATGCAGATGCATGAGTAGCTGCATCCCCTGGGACACTGCAGAGATTGTGTACTGAGGCAGATTTGACATAACAGGCTGCAATCCTGTGCACACACTCACCTGGGGAAAAGGCCCACTGTCCTGGAGTTTGGGGTATATATCGCAGCTGCATGCAGAAAGAAATAGCCTGGTAAGACTGCTGGTTGAAAGGATAAAGGAAACTTTAGGTTTATTATTCCAGGTATGGGTTCTGCATTTGGCCAAGATGTTAGCACTAGCACATGCTAACTCATACTGCAACTGACTTGGAGAAAAAGCAGAGAAAAAGTACAAGCCTGAAAGAAAGAGATCTACTTAACCAACAAGCAGTTCCTAAAAAGAGGAATCACTGAGGAGGAGGAGAACAGCAGCAGCAGCAGCAACAACAGCAACAACAACAACAACAACAACAACAACAACAACAACAACACAAACAAACAAAAAACAAACAACAACAGAAGATAACTTATTTCAAGCACTGGGGACAGAAGGACAGAGTTTCTGAGTAAATATGTATAGGATCAGGCTCTATAGCTATCATGGCTCCATGCTTTGAGAGCAGCTAAGATCACAAGTGAGTTTTAGACAAGCAAACACCATCTTTATTAAAATACTGAATTTATATTAGGACCTGAAGAGCATTACAAGTCATGCATGCCAAGGATTTGTACATCTATCTCTGGGGTAAATGAACATATATTTTTTAATGACTGCAGCCGATCCAAAGCTCTGCTTCTTCTCCACTGTGCCCATTGCATGCATGGCCTTATCTCATTATTTCTGCCCACTGAAGTTAGACAGGACCCAAAATTGTACACTTTTCATTGCATCCTATTTCTTCTGGCATTTCCAGAGCCATCAGACAGATTTCTCTTTGGATAACTTTTTTATCTGCTGTATTCCTGTTGTTCTTGCATTTGGTAATGTTTAGTGGTATATAAATCTCCCATACAAGCAAATGCTTCAACAAAGCTTCTGCAACCACAGTCTGTCTCATCTACTTCAATGGAGAGAGCATATTTCTTCATGCAAAAGTTGCCAAATGGATTGGGGTCAACATTATAGACTACAGGAAGTATTTGGCGGCATTTCATCGAAAGCAAAATGCTTTCAACTTTGCTGCAATCTTTAGCCATGGTCCAACGGTCTCCTGCTACCAGGCACACCAACTATAGGGGCAGAAGATGCTTGGCCCCCCTCAATATTCATGGGCAGGGGTCTGAGACTCCGCCCCATTGAGGGGGCCACCATTCCCCACTGTGGCTGCCAAATTATTATTAACTTACACTCAGTTATCTTTGGTATAAGACTTGTGACATTTGTGCTCAACCCATTGTGCAGTCTACTTTGTCATCCAGAATCCAGTAAGGTACCTCAGATCCAAAGCACTGGAGAGTATTTAGGAGTGACCATGCCAATAACCCTTTGTATGCAGAACACTAGACCATAGGAAGTTGAGTTATACTGAGTCATATCATTGGTCCATCTAGTTCAATATTGTCTACACTGACTGGCCGCAACTCTCCAGGGTACCAGGCACGAAATGTTCCCAGTGAGGGATGCCAGGGACTTTCACAGTGCAATGAGGGTTTCGGCTGGTGCATTGTTTAGCCAGTCATTGTCAGAATATAAAAAGCTAAACTAAAGGTATAAGAATATGTTTGTGTCCCACAATTTCAGCATTGACTGTACAGAGCAACTCTCAGCCCTGACATAACGGACACATATGATTTTGGGCTATGAGAATTAACTCCCACTAGCTTCATGCACTCCCCCTCCCATGACTGCTTTCAAACCCATGAAGAGAAGTCACTTTTCATTTTAAACTAAGCACAGTTCCCCATGATGCCTGAACTCATGGAACTGTGCTCTTGCTAAACAGTGTTTTGAGAACAAATGGCAGCCAGGATCTAAAACCATGGTTTGATCCTGGCTGGTTTTTGCTAACTACAGCTCAATCAAATCACAATTCCATGAGTTTCAATAACTGTGGTTAGCTTAAAACTGAAAGAGGAAGCTCTCTTCCTCACAGGCACAAAAAGGAGAGGGGGGAAACACATGAGACTGTGGCTTACAGCAGCTTGTTCTCATTGCAAAAAACAACAACCATGGTTTCTCATAACATTTGAAGTGAGCATGAGAATCAAACAGATTCAATTTCCTTTTCCCAGCTATTTCTGATCTTCAGTAGTTGCCACACCACATTATCACTAATGTTAATGCAGGTGGCTAAGCAGCCAGCAAAGAAAACCAATGGTTGAGTGGCAATGGTGAAAAAAGATTAAGTACAATTAAAGGATCAAGTAACACTCTGAAGAAAGTTAGTCATGGTTTTCCCTCTTATTTTAATTGGGACATTATGGTATTGAAGTTATTTTTAATTGTGAGAAGACATATGGAGCAAATAAGTCAACAACCTACTATTTAAGGGAACAATTTACTTCCAAGACATGACTAACTTGCATAGACTGGAACAAGTAATGAAAAGAACAAAAAACTTCTTCTTTTTTTGCAAATGTTCACATGAAACACTAATGACATAAGCCCCAAGATTCAATAATAATAATAAAAATCTGATCCATGTTGCTACCTATGGAAAAAGGAGAAGATGGGGCACAAATAGATTTAGAAGGCTGAGAGTATTATATGTATGGGTTGAAAACATTGCTATGCCAAATATCTGTCCTTCAGTTTCTCAACAGTTTGCTTCCCCTGCGAGAGATGATTCCATTTTCCAGCCTTTTTTTCAGGGTACTTTAGAAATTCTTTTAGAATGTTGTTGGGCGCTGGGTTTTGAGCTGGCTATATGTTCTGCTGGAACATATATGTTCTGTTATATGGTGCTGGAGGAGACTCTTGAGAGTCCCATGGAATGCAAAAAGATCAAAACTATCCATTCTGAAGGAAATCAGCCGTGAGTGCTCACTGGAAGGACAGATCCTGAAGCTGAGGCTCCAATACTTTGGCCACCTCATGAGAAGATAAGACTCCCTGGAAAAGACCCTAATGTTGGGAAAGATTGAGGGCACAAGGAGAAGGGGACGACAGAGGACGAGATGGTTGGACAGTGTTCTCGAAGCTACGAACATGAGTCTGACCAAACTGCGGGAGGCAGTGGAACACAGGAGTGCCTGACGTGTTCTGGTCCATGGGGTCATGAAGAGTCAGACACAACTAAACGACTAAACAACAACAACAACAACAACAACGTTCTGCTGTGAAGACAGATGTGAATAATTCATTCACCTTCTTTGTAAATGTTTATAGGAGACCCTTGTCCAAATGAGAACAAAAAGGAGAAACACACACACACTGTAGCATCATCCCTATTGGGGCATTTTTAAAGTGGACATGAATACTGTCGGGATGCTCAAGTAGTTCTGCTTTTTGTGTGTCTTAAAGGGGGGGAAGCCTTCCCCACCAGCAGGAAATTCTCTCTTCCCATCATTTAGTATCTGCTGATCTTGAGCAATGCAGTAGCACCAAGCAACCACAGAGACTGCTGGGTGGAGCATCCTTTTGCAATTTCAGCAGGAGAGGTCTATAGATTGCTTCCTGTGGATTGGGGCCATTACCAAACACTTGTTTAATAAAAGCTACCCTTCATCATTGACAACCATGAAAATTGGTTGGTCTGGCATAAACTGTCTCTAATAACTGGCATGCGCAAGGCCCACAGGTTGCTTATTACTTAGGTCATAAGGGTAAGATTAAATCAACTGCATGTGTTAATTTTGTTCAGCTGACAAGGATATCTCCTTTTACTTGCCCTCTTACAACAAGGGTCTCAAAACTAGGATTAAACTTTCATGCAAAATGTCTCCTTAAATGATGCCAACATTGTTTGGCATTGTACATAATTGCTTCTTGCTCCACTTGGTAAGAATGCTGTCCCTTCAGTATTTTCTGCTCCCAGAAGCGAATGATTAAGTGTTGACAGTAACTGGGTCATCTGTACGCGAGTTCAGAGGAAAAGGTGCTAGTTCGCACAGCTGTCCCCAAACAGGGAACTATGACCTCTAGTGGAATATGGATTACAAGGTATTATACATTTCAAGGGCTAACCATTTCCTCTCTTTCTCTCTCTCTTTTTGTAATGGCACAGGCATGATTTTGTGAATCATACCTGTGTTTCAGGAGAGACACGTGTGATCAGAAAGAATGGCAACACCTAGGTGTTCCTTCCAAGGGAGTTCAATCATGTCACCGATACCTACGATTTCCCACTTCAGATGCAAAACCTACATTCACTGTTTCAAATAAGTGTACTGAGCAGGCAGAGGGTTTGATCGTGTTATTGTCAGAGCCACAAAGTAAAGCTGATTGGATGCACAAGTGGGCGTGCAATTAAGTCAAACAGCCAACAATTAAGCACATGCAATGCACAACCGTAATTCATTTTGCTGTATCTACTGCACAGAGAGTTAGCTGTACTTTTGAAAGGGGAACATGGTGTGCAATTAAGGCAACTGAGGATAATAATCAATATGTGATACACATTAATGATGCGGTTCAGCACTGGGGGAGGGGAATCTCTTGGATTTTATTTTATTTTTGGTATGGATTCACATCCCAAATGCTTGGGAAAACACACTATAGGTAAGGAACTGCTATTCTCCTTTAATTTGATGCTGTGCTCTTGTTACATTTACAGGTATGATGTGGAACAGTAACTCAAGAGAATATTTCCACATGTTAAAAATTGTCATGTGAGCAGCAACTTTGCATCTTGAAAGCTTACCGTGGCAATTTTTGACAACTTCCTCTGGATGCTGGCACCTGCATCACAGGGCCACCTGCACAAAAATTGCTTTACCTGGTACAACTGCCGGGAACGGCGTAAGCAATGTGTTGTTTTAATTCATGAATGAGGCATTTGCACATGGGGCAGCAGGGAGAACTTCAAAAAAAGGAGGCACCAAAGGACCACTGCAATATGCAAGGGGGATCAAGCACCTGGTTATAGTCCAGCACCCACATCTCCCTTTAATGAGTCATCTCCTTCTTAATGAGTCATAGAATCATAGAATTATAGACCTGGAAGGGAACCTGAGGATCTTCTAGTCCACCCTGCTGTAATGCAGGAATATGGAGCATCCCATATGGGAATTGAACTTGCAACATTGGCATATTCAGCACTGCTTTCTAACCAACTGAGCTATCTGGGTTGTCATCAGCATACTACCAGTGCTGCTCATGTTATTTATTATTATTATTATTATTATTATTATTATTATTATTATTATTATTATTATTTTTATTTATTTATTTATTTATTTATTTATTTATTTATTTATTTATTTATTTATATATATCCTGCCCATCTGCTGACTGGGTTTCCCCAGCCACTCTGGATGGCTCCCAACCAAATATTAAAAACACAACACAGCATTAAACATTAAAAACTTCCCTAAACATGTTTTTTGCAGCCAGAACTCACCGGAACTCAGTTCTGGCACCTCTCAGGTGGGCGCCATTGTTATTCTAAGAGAGGCATTCATGGTGAGTTCTGGCACCTCTTTTTCGAGAAAAATAGCACGGTGGATGCATCTTTCCTTTTGAGAAAAGCCTAATGTATTTGGGACGTTTTTTCTTCGAAGGAAAATGAATGACTGCATAGGGATAGAACGGGGGCTTATAAAATTATGAATAGTCTGAAGAGAGTGGGCAGAAAGAGTCCCCCCCTCCCTCTCTTGGGTGAACTCTGGGTCACCCAATGAAGTTGAGTGGCAGGAGTTCAGGACAGACAAAGCAACTACTTTTCACAACATATAATTAGCTTAATGGCATTCCCCACAAGATGTGGGCTTAGCCGCTAGCTTAGATGGCTTTCAAAGGGGATTAGACAAATTCGTGGAGGACAAGGCTATCAATGGCCATTATCCATGATGGGTAAATGGATCTTTCCTCTTCAGAGTCAGTGTGCACCCGAGTATTAGATTCTAAAGGCAAATAACAGTGGATGGCTGTTGCCTTCATCCTCTGCTTCTGAGGCCACAACCACACCTTACATTTAAAGCAATATTATACCACTTTAAACATCCGTGGTTTTCCACAAAGATGCCCGAGGGCTGTAGTCTGCTAAGGGTGCTGAGAGTTGTGAGACCAGTTTGATTCACAGAGCTAAAAGTCCCAGTTAGATTTAACAATCAATCTCTGTTCCTAGGGAACTCTATGAATTATAGCTCTGTGGTGGGATTAGGGCATCTCCAAACAGCTTTAAACTACAGTTCTCAGAACAGTAACTTGACACTGAACTCCATGGATCATTGAGAAGAAATTTCTCAAGAAAGATTTTTCTGAATGGTTTTCCTGAAAGATTTCTGAATTTTCTGAAAGATTTCTCAGAATGTTCTCTTTCTCACTCCTCCTCCAAATGAGGACCATTTTGCCAAATATTCTAATGCCTTTGTGCTGCAGAGGTGTTGAGTCCTGGGCATTGTGGAGGCTGCAAAATGGTGGTCAGAGACTAATACTATTTTACAATGTGGCACTGTTCACATAGATGTTCCGGGATCAGAAAACATTGATAAGGAGCCATAGAGATCCTTGTGGCCACAAACGATTTTTTATTTTTAAGGGTAGGATAGGGGGAATCGTAGCTATTTCATAAAATTAATTAATGCAAGCCAACCCTTTCTGAACATTTTCAGGGAAACTCACCCACTCCAACCTTTTGTGGGACAACCAGCCTCCTATAACCAACATGCTTAAGTCTAATTAATGCATGAAGGGGTTAAGACCACAGAGGAAGCTGCCCTGCCAGGCTTAGCTAGGTCACTCCCCCTTACCATGGGAGGAAGGGTTATCAAGCTCTGTGTTCTCTCTCTTTCCACCAGATGAATCTTACAAGTACCGGTAAGGAGTTCTGAACTGGTCACTCCAAGCTCAGACCTTGTGGCTTAAGCAAGCTATTTTTGTATTTCTATAAAAATAATTTAGAAACATTCACCACTCTGGAACCTAAGTTTTACTGCCTGTGTTTTCTGACTGCTGTATGGAAAAGCACATGAATCTGACCTTGGAAGGGTTTGTAAGTCAACCATTTTTAAATTACCAAACATGTGATCCCTTTCTATGCTAAGGGAAGAGGGGAACTTTGGAAGCAACTTAAAACAGGTTATCTTAAAGGTCTAGCAGCCTATATTTCCATGCTTTTCTTTGCTGCATAATTTGTGATTTTAAAACTCTGCTGGGATTCTCTCACCAAAAAGTACTTGCCTCAGACCTCAGGCATCCAGGTATTTTCCTTTTAATAAAGGTAAAGGTACCCCTGACCATTAGGTCCAGTCGCAGACGACTCTGGTGTTGCGGCACTCATCTCACTCTATAGGCCGAGGGAGCCGGCATTTGTCCGCAGACAGCTTCTGGGTTATGTGGCCAGCAAGACTAAACTGCTCCTGGCAAACCAGAGCAGTGCACGGAAACACCGTTTACCTTCCCGCCGGAGTATTACCTATTTATCTGTATGCACTTTGATGTGCTTTCGAACTGCTAGGTGGGCAGGAGCTGGGACCGAACAATGGGAGCTCACCCTGTCACGGAGATTTGAACCGCCGACCTTCTGATTGGCAAGCCCTAGGCTCTGTGGTTTAGATAGGTGGTTTAATACCTACGTATTTTTCAAAGAAAGAAAGAAAGAAAGAAAGAAAGAAAGAAAGAAAGAAAGAAAGAAAGAAAGAAAGAAAGAGAAAGAAAGAAAGACATTTATGGGGATGTTCTATTTCCCTCACATCATGACTTTTCAAGAAAACCATGTCAAAAAGTTCATCCACATCATGCATTTAAAGCACTCTTATACTACTTTAAAAGCCATGGCTTCCCCCAAAGAATCTGGGAACTGTAGTTTGTTAAGGGCACTGAGAGTTGTTAGCAGACCCTTAACAAGCTACAATTTCCAGCATTTTTTCAGGGAAGCCATGGTTTTAAGAAAGTAGTTTAAGAGTGTTTCCAATGTATGCTGTAGACGTGGCCTCAGTCTCATCCAGCGGTGTTCTTCATTATAGCCAAGATGGTGGACATATTCTCTGCTTTTGGAATTGGATGTGCCAGAGTCCTTCTCCTTTAATACCCTCCCTCTGATTATTATGAGGGAAGGGGGAAAGACAAATCCTTTCTAAATTAAGAAATTCAAAGTGACTTTGGTGCTCATAACAAAGAGGACTTGCCATGAGTTCCACATTATCCACTTGGATAACACTGGACAACACATGAGCCATTTTGATATATGTTTATGCTCATTAGTTGTGTGGTAAAGAACAATCCTTTGTGCCTCAAAATTATTTCAAAACCGGCGCTGTCAAAGGAGTCATTTCTGTCAGGGGGGAAATGCATTCATGTCAGAGAAAAGATGTTAAATGGTAGCCAATAAAGGAAAGAAAGGGGGAATTTGGAGACAAGGGGGGGAAATCTGAGAGGAGGACTGCAATTGTTGTTCTTTTCTACCTCATTATTTGTAACCAGTGGTATGTAAACTCCATATTATAATTCAGGATCAATTCAGATGCAAATAGCTGAGCCTTAATTGTATATGTGGAAGAAAGAAAACAGTGACAATATTAAAATGAGCTTTCTTCTGCTACTTCTGTGTCCTTCATGACAGACATTTAAAGTTGAAGCAGTAACACATCACCTGTTCTCCCCCCCCCCCAATTTATAATGAAGAAAACCCTTTACAAATTCCTCATGTAAATTGTGACAAGGGGAGGGAGGTGGAGACTAGTAAGCAGACAGCAAGGTAGCAAATGTGAATCCCTGTATGTTCAAAATATTTTAACATAATGTGGAATAATGCATGTTCTCCTACAACACAGCAAATGACGTTTCCTCATAAATTCACTGGGCTATTCCAATTCTGTAAACCTTTTTCTGAAGGACTTCCCATTTGAAATCAAACATGCAGGACTGTCTTGCTGAATAAATCAAGGGAGGGATGGACTGTGCAGGCGGCACGGTGCTTCAAATTCACTTGTAATGTTGGATAACAAAGCCATAGATGGCTACAATTCCAACCAGGTCTACACAGATGTGAGTCCCATTCAACTCATTGGGGTTTACTCCCAGGTAAACAGAGTTAGTAATAATAATAATGTTTAGTCATGTCCGACTCTTCATGACCCCATGGACCAGAGCATGCCAGGCACTGCTGTCTTCAACTGCCTCCCGCAGTTTGGTCAGACTCATGTTCGTAGCTTCGAGAACACTGTCCAATCATCTCGTCCTCTGTCGTCCCCTTCTCCTTGTGCCCTCAATCTTTCCCAACATCAGGGTCTTTTCCTATTATTATTATTATTATTATTATTATTATTATTATTATTATTATTATTTTATACCCCACCCATCTGGCTGGGTTTTCCCAGGCACTCTGGGCGGCTTCCAACAGAATAATAAAATACAATAGTCTATTAAACATTAAAACCTTCCCTAAACAGGACTGCCTTCAGATGTCTTCTAAAAGTCTGGTAGTTGTTTTTCTCTTTGACATCTGGTGGGAGGGCGTTCCACAGGGCGGGTGCCACTACCGAGAAGGCCCTCTGCCTGGTTCCCTGTAACTTGGCTTCTCACAGTGAGGCAACCACCAGAAGGCCCTTGGCACTGGACCTCAGTGTCCGGGCAGAACGATGGGGGTGGAAACACTCCTTCAGATATACTGGACCGAGGCCGTTTAGGGCTTTAAAGGTCAGCACCAACACTTTGAATTCTGCTCAGAAACATACTGGGAGCCAATGTAGGTCTTTCAAGACCAGTGTTATGTGGTCTCAGCGGCCACTCCCAGTCACCAGTCTAGCTGTCGCATTCTGGGTTAGTTGTAGTTTCCAGGTCACCTTCAAAGGTAGCCCCTCATAGAGTGCATCACAGTAGTCGAAGCGAGAGATACCTAGAGTATCCACCACTCTGGCAAGACACTCTGCTGGCAGGTAGGGTCTCAGCCTGTGTACCAGATGGAGCTGATAGACAGCTGCCCTGGACACAGAATTGACCTGCGCCTCCATTGACAGCTGCGAGTCCAAAATGACTCTCAGGCTTCGCACCTGGTCCTTCAGGGGCACAGTTACCTCATTCAGGACCAGAGAATCCCCCACACCTGCCCACCTCCTGTCCCCCCAAAACAGTACTTCTGTCTTGTCAGGATTCAACCTCAATCTCTTAGCCGCCATTCATCCTCCAGCCGTTAGGATTGCTGCCTTCCTCAGTAGTTTAACCAGGTAGGATTGTAACGTATCTGCCTAATTAACTGCATATATGTCCTTGTTTAATTGCAATATTTTACTTGCAACTGTGGTTTTCCCAGTAGTGATGTATGGAAGTGAGAGCTGGACCATAAAGAAGGCTGATCGCCGAAGAATTGATGCTTTTGAATTATGGTGCTGGAGGAGACTCTTGAGAGTCCCATGGACTGCAAGAAGATCAAACCTATCCATTCTTAAGGAAATCAGCCCTGAGTGCTCCCTGGAAGGACAGATCGTGAAGCTGAGGCTCCAATACTTTGGCCACCTCATGAGAAGAGAAGAATCCTTGGAAAAGACCCTGATGTTGGGAAAGATTGAGGGCACTAGGAGAAGGGGACGACAGAGGACAAGATGGTTGGACAGTGTTCTCGAAGCTACGAACATGAGTTTGACCAAACTGCGGGAGGCAGTGCAAGACAGGAGTGCCTGGCGTGCTATGGTCCATGGGGTCACGAAGAGTCGGACACGACTAAACGACTAAACAACAACATGTCCTTGTTTAATTGCAATATTTTACTTGCAACTGTGTGTGTGCGAGGTTTGCATGCTGAAACGCAATTCTCAAGATTGGATTACTGCAATACACTCCATGTGCAGCCTCCCTTGTGGTTGACCTGGAAACTGCAGTTAGTGCAGAATGTTGCAGCGTTGTTGCTGATGGGAGTGAGAACCTGTTGGTGTGCAGTCAAGAGACTGTTCCAGTGGTCTCTTCAAATCCCAACAGTTCCCTTCCCTACTGTCTCTGAGGACCAGGAGAGGCTTGAAGAGGCAGGCACAGTGGTATTTTCCATGTAGGAGAAGTTGCTGATTGTTGGCGAACACTCCATCCAGCTGTGGCACAAGCCTGGGAAAGTTATGCCAGCTAAGTAGATGGTGTGTGTGTGTGTGTGTGTGTGTGTGTGTGTGTGTGTGTGTGTGTGTGTGTGTGTTCTGTGCACCTTAGGAGCTGCTTTTGTCAATAAAAGTGCACTTTTGTCAATAAAAAATTAAACTACTGGCCATTTGTCCTCCTTGGCTTGGAAGAACACCTCTGCTTAGAGATCTGCACTGGTTTCCAATTTGCTACTTGGCCAGATTCAAAGTGTTACTGTTGGTAAATAAAGCCCTTCATGGCTTGGGACCAGCTGGCTTTCATGATCATCTTTCCCTATATGGGCCCACACAGTGGCTTTGATCTACAGAACTGTCACTGCTACAGGTCAAAAAAAAAATCCTTTCAGTAGCACCTTAGAGACAAACTTAGTTGGTCTCTAAGGTGCTACTGGAAGGATTTTTTAAATTTTGTTTTGACTGCGTCAGACCAACACGGCTACCTACCTGAAATTGCTACAGGTGTCTCATAATACTTGTTACATCCTTTTAGGTTTGCCCCCTCCTCTGAGAGTTATGGCACATCTGCAAACCTTGGGTTGCATCCAAGGGGAGCTGTCTCATTCCATCGGCACAAGGATTTAAGCTTGTGCAACAAGACTTTTCCCCATCCCCTTCTCCCTGCACCCCTGAAATTTGTTCTAGGGGTTCCTCCCACCCTCCAAAGAGGGTTTGGGGAGGGTGCAGGGCACACATCATGGAAGGAGAGGGGGAGCTTCCATTCCATAAGCACAAATCTTTGCATTGATGGAATGAGTGAGTTGGATATTGCTCCTTGGGACCCTCCAAACTGCTCTCTCGTGCATGGACAGTGCCAGTATAGCTACACAAGGGCCTTTCCGCACTTACCATTTATAGTGGTGTAGTTGCTGTTTGATCTGACATTTTTTAAAGTGAATTTGCAGTTGATTTTCTGCACCTTGGGTCACACATCAGCACTTGAGACCTCTGGGTATAGGGTGGTATATGAATTCAACAAATAAATAAAATAAATATCGCTGTTACTGAAAATGAGTGCAAGGTTTTCCACACTAATGGATTGTGGATTGTGCCCAAACTGAGATATGCTCTCTGGCTGCAGTCATTTACCCACACATTCTTCCAGGCAGTAAATGTTGGAGTTCTGAGAATGCTACACAAGAATCGCCCTTTCACAACTATTTAATAATAATAATAATAATAATAATAATAATAATAATAATAATAATAATTTATTTATACCCCGCCCATCTGGCTGGGTTTCCCCAGCCACTCTGGGCGGCTTCCAACAGAAAAATGAAATAAAATTATCTATTAAACATTAAAAGCCTCCCTAAACAGGGCTGCCTTCAGATGTCTTCTAAAAATCTGGTAGCTGTTTTTCTCTTTGACATCTGCTGGGAGGGCATTCCACAGGGCGGGCGCCACCACCGAGAAGGCCCTCTGCCTGGTTCCCTGCAACTTGGCTTCTCGCAACGAGGGAACCGCCAGAAGGCCCTCAGTGCTGGACCTCAGTGTCCGGGCAGAATGATGGGGGTGGAGACGCTCCTTCAGGTATACTGGACCGAGGCCATTTAGGGCAGGCATCCCCAAACTGTGACCCTCCAATGTTTTGGCCTACAACTCCCATGATCCCTAGCTAACAGGACCAGTGGTCAGGAATGATGGGAATTGTAGTCCAAAACATCTGGAGGGCCGAAGTTTGGAGATGCCTGATTTAGGGCTTTAAAGGTCAGCGCCAACACTATGAACTGTGCTCGGAAATGCATCTAATGCCTAGTTTTCCAGGACACTGACCTTGTGGGAGTAAAGGAGCTTAGAAGTGGAGCTATGTGCTTGCCTGAGCTATGGCGAAAATGTTTATTGTGATGTCATTTTATCTGCAGCTGCTGATTGATGGCATGCCTTTCACTCAGTCCCATTGTCTCTGTCTGCCATTATCCTCCCTCTGAACTGAGCTCACAAACCGGCAGCTCACGTTGGCCAGAGGGGAGGGGAGCAAAACAGATGTCTCCCAAACTGCACCCACTAACCCCTTCCACACAAGAACAGGGATAATACACACACCATACATTTGGAAATACTGAGGGTCCATTCTAGATCTTGCACCGCAGTTGGATATTTTGCAGCAGGGGAAAAAAGTGCACTGTTCTGGAATGCTGGCTGGAAAATGATGGTTTTGTGTGGCAACATGCCAAAAATATATATATCTGGGGTTGAGGGGGGGGGGGAATCAGGAACTATACCACTATAAATAGTTAGTGCTGAAAGGCCCAAGGATTTCCACTTGGAGAATGAGTTCACTGGTGCCATATATTGTTTGCGTTGGCTCACCAGGAATTCGACAACAACCAGGTGTGTGGGTGTCATAGCTGCCAAGTTTTCCCTTTTCTCGCGAGGAAGCCTATTCAGCATAAGGGAAAATCCCTTTAAAAAGGGGATAACTTGGCAGCTATGGTGGGTGTATGGAGAGAGTAACTGAAGTCTATGAAAATTCATGAGGCTGTGGGCTTAGAAAGTTGCTTCTACCCAAATGCACAAACATTTCCATAGCCCAATAATTTAGCCACTCCCTACATGCACAGGCTGCTTTTAACAAAGGGAATAAAACGCTTTAAGGGAAAAAAACTTTCTGACTTTCGTTAACCTTCCCTCATAGTTCAGGTTATTTCTTTAATGCATTTATCTGCTTTAAAATTGTCTCCTTAGCCTCTCAAGGGAAACCAATATAATACACCATCACATTTCTCGCAGGAGAGGGTGGGGTGGGGGGGAAGAACACTTACTCTTAATAGGTGGCAATTTTGCCAGATGTTATTGACATAGTAAGTGCGAAATTTCAGTGATACTAAATGCAAAGTGCAGCAGATTAAAGAACAATGGAACAAAGTGCAAAATGAAGTTTCAAAAGCAGCAGTGTCAAAGTCAGAGAAAGTGTGAAAAAATTACATTTTAACAACACTATTAAGAACAAGTTTACTAATTACTGTAGCTGGCACAAATGTAAAAGTACCTTTCTTCGACTTGAGGAAAGTTTCAAAAGTCAGATCATGCTTCCCTCCCACCCACCCACCCCGCCATTCTCAGCATTTCTCTCCCTCTTTCTGTCTCTTTTTATATACCCCAGAAAGACACATGGTTCTTTAACAGGGGACTTCTTAACCCTTGCATTGCATGGAATACCTTCCCCATTCCACTGAACTCCAATGGTGTAGCGAGTAAAAATCCTTTGATAATGAGCGGGAAAGGAAAGCTGTGGATTAATTCACTCTTGCTTAACGCATCCTCTTGCACAAGGGAATTTGCTCGCTAGGCCAAGCCTTATATTGAAGAAGTTCAACTTTTTGTGAGCATAATAATAATAATAATACCCTGCCCATCTGGCTGGGTTTCCCCAGTCACTCTGTGCAGCTTCCAGCACACATAAAAACAAAATAAAACGACTAACATTAATAATGATCCTGTGCCTCAGAAATCTATATCAGTTGTTGGCACCTGTCTGTCTCAAGAGACAATGGAGCTGAAGACAAACCGCTGCATTAGCAGCACTGAAGTGACCTCCCTGGGGAACAAGCCTGGATAGCGTGAATGGAGATCCTGGGCTTCCCAGACGACAAGACCCCTCCTTCTCAACCTTGCTGATGTGGTCCAAAGGAAAGCACAGCAATATGTTTGGCATCAGCTTAGTTGAAGGAATTGCTGGAAGGAGGCTTACAAGGTGCCATCCATCCGTCTTAGGGGCTCTGTTCTGAATTTGTGTAGGGTTTACTCCTTAGCATTTTCTTCTCCCAAAGAAAATGGAGGCAGTGGAGTTTTAGGATCAGAGTTTTCCTTCTCCTAGATGGGCTGCCTTCCCAGGTTGATGAGCCCCATCTGCCCCTCACTTCCCTCTAGAGCAGGGGTCCCCAAACTAAGGCCCAGGGGCCAGATACGGCCCAATCACCTTCTAAATCCGGCCCGTGGGTGGTCCAGGAATCAGCATGTTTTTACATGAGTAGAATGAGTTATTTTAGTTAAAATGCATCTCTGGGTTATTTGTGGGGCATAGGAATTCATTCATATTTTTTTCAATATATAGTCCGGCCCTCCACAAGGTCTGAGGGACAGTGGACGGCCCCCTGCTGAAAAAGTTTGCTGACCCCTGCTCTAGAGTATGTGCAGAAACCACCTTCTTGACCAGGCATAGGCAACCTTGCCTCTCCAGATGTTTTGGAACTACAACTCCCATGATCCCTGACCAATGGCCCTGTTAGCTAGGGATCATGGGAGTTGTAGTTCCAAAACACCTGGTGAGCCAAGGTTGCCTATGCCTGTTCTTGACTGTTGGAGCCACTCTTATTCTTAGTCTGCTGTAGTCCCAGAAATCTATATAATGTCACCATAAATCTACATAAGGACAGTGATTTTGCTCATTCAAACATCCACAGACAATCACTTTTTTAAAGAAAGTAACCAGTCCCCTTCTTAAAGATGAGGCATAGCTCAATAGTGCATGATATATTTGGGAACATTAGAAGCTGCCTATTACTGAGTCAGATTATTGGACCATCTAGCATAGGGTGACCCAAGTTTGGGTCTCCAGCTGTTTTTGGACTACAACTCCCATCATCCCTAGCTAGCAGGACCAGTGTCAGAGATGATGGGAACTGTAGTCCAAAAACAACTGGTGACCCAAGTTTGGGAAACCCTGATCTAGCAATACAATATTGTGACCGCCCTCTGGGGGGTTTCGAACAGGCAACGTTCCAAGCCCCATATCGGGGTTGAACATGGGTCCTTTTTCATGCAGAGGTTAGGCTCAAAGCTATAGCCCCATGAAGCCAATTCAGATTGGAATAGACCTCTGCTGGAGAACGTGGGGAGGCAACACAACACTTGGTAATGGCAGCTCTGTGTTCATACACACACACTCGGCATCTACAGGTCAAAGTAGTAGTAGTAGTAGTAGTAATAATAATAATAATAATAATAATAATAATAATAATAATAAATTTAATTATACCCCGCAGCATCAAACATTAAAAACTTCCCTAAACAGGGCCGCCTTCAGTTGTCTTCTAAAAGTAAAGTAAAGTAAAATAGTTGCTTATTGCCTTGACATCTGCTGGGAAGGCGTTCCACAGGGCAGGTGCCACTACCGAGAAGGCCTTCTGTCTGGTTCCCTGTAACCGCACTACTTGCAATGAGGGAACCGCCAGAAGGCCCTCGGTGCTGGATCTCAGTGTCCGGGCTGAATGATGGGGGACCGAGGCCGTTTAGGGCTTTAAAGGTCAGTACCACACTTTGAATTGTGCTCGGAAAAGTACTGGGAGCCAGTATAGATCTCTCCGGACCGGTGTTATGTGGTCCCGGCGGCCACTCCCAGTCACTAGTTTAGCTGCCGCATTCTGGATTAATTGCAGTTTCTGGGTCACCTTCAAAGGTAGCCCCACGTAGAGCGCATTGCAGTAGTCCAAACGGGAGATAACCAGAGCATGCACCACTCTGGCGAGACAGTCTGCGGGCAGGTAGGGTCTCAGCCTGCGTTCCAGTTATACCTTTTTTTAAAGAGAGAGAGAGAGAGAGAGAAATAGGCTTAATTTGTAGTATTCAGTGACATCTTTTGATCTTCACCAATTGATTACAGTCCTGATGTGTATTCCGGGTCAGCCCAAGATGCTTTGCTGAGGGGGTTTGTATGTGGAACTACGAGAGAGGGTTAGGACAGCAGTCAGGGAGAGAAACTCAGTGACACAGAGGGAAGGTGCAGGTTGAGGTAACAGCTAGCAAGAAGTGATTCAGCCCAAAAAGTACAGAGAAAGAGAACAGGAGAAATCTAGGCATTAACGAAAGCTTGTTTAAATAAAGTTAGTTGTTTTATAGTGCTCCTGACTGGCTGTTAGTGATAATAAACACCACTTGAAACAGAGGTAAAGGACAAGATGGCAGTAGACTCTAGTCCATGTACTCAAACCAACTGGACAGGCAGTTAAATCTAAATTGTTTCTCCCCACAGCAGGCTAGGTTTTCTCTTTCTTTCCAGAGGGTGGTGGACAGTGGAGAACATGTTGCACATCTTTGTCTTCCAACAGAGGCTGGTGGAATGCTTCAGACGAACAGCCAACGACTGCCGCTGCTACAAGCTACCATTTGCCATCTAAGATGCTAGCCTCACTTTGACATGGTAGGTCTTGTACTAAGGGTATATTCCAGGCATCACCAAACTGCAGCCCTCCAGATGTTTTGGCATACAACTCCCATGATCCCTAGCTAACAGGACCAGTGGTCAGGGAAGGTGGGAATTGTAGGCCAAAACATCTGGAGGGCCTGGTTTAATCCTTCCCCTCGCCCGGGGGGGGGGGAGTCCTGCTAGAGCCAGTAGAGTGAGTAAGCCATCAGATCTCAAGCATCATTATAATCATCAAACAACTTTGCAGACTTTGCTCGGCTATATGGTGAACATTTCTGTCGAACCTCAGAGGGCAAAACAGAAATGGAAGAAAAGACCTCCCTCTTATGTGTGAAAGATGGTACTGTCAACTTGGAAAGTGAGTTTGCAATATATAGAAATATATTATTGTTGTGATTACTATTATTATTATTATTATTATTATTATTATTATTATATTGTTTGCCTTCCACAACACATATCTCAAGGTAATGCACAAAATGCAATAAAACAGCTAACAATCTGTTAAGAATAGCAGAGAAACTAACAGCAGATAGATTTAAAAACAATGCCAATCTTGTTGATGTTTATTTAAACGGCCTTGCTCCAGAATGCAGGAACATAATATGCCTTAGAAACAGTAAATTAAAATGAAAGAAAACCATACATCCCTCAGATACAACCAGCAGCAACCAACCAGCAGTAACATCACCCAGGTGACGTCAACAACAAATACGTTTTCACCCGTTGTCCAAAAATTGCTAATGTGGAAGATTTCCAAAGCTTAGCTGGGCAGGATTTCCATGCTGTTGCAATGCAGTAAACATGGTTGCTGCTGCTAGGATAACAACTCCTCTAGCATATAACCATTTGATAATGAAATAATTGATTGACTACTTATTTTCCCTTCAGCAAACAACGGTTGATCAGATCATTTTCGACTCCTGGAAATGGGAGACCAGCCCGAAGTCTCCATCCTTTGGCTTCATCACTGAACACTAGCTCTTTCTCCACGACTTTCCATTCTCACTCCAATTTTGTTCTAGCGATCCCCTTCGGTATTCAGGGTAGGTCTTGGGGAAAACTGCCATTGGAATCATTTGTTCTGCCTCCACCTTGTAGATCAGCAATAATTGGCCACCCACTCCCCCCTCCTTTATTTCCTTCTGTAGTTTCCCCCTACTGAGTCTCTTCCAGTTCCCCAGGGGTCTCTCATCAGAGCTACATAAACCTTTGCTACATATATTTTACCTCCTGCTGCACTGTTAATGGAACTCTTTGATCTCTCACTAAACTATACTGGACTTCTCCGAGATAATGTTTAATCTTTTCTTTTTTTGCTGGACTCACATGTAATTCTGAAAAGTCAATAAAACTGCCTTTTAAAGTTACAACCAGCTCTTTATTAAGAAATTTGTATGGGGGGCAATATACAATTTATTATCGCATGCTACCAAAGTTAGGTATCCTCTTCTCACACATCCCATTGAATCGCCTTTCAGCCTGCTCTGTTCAGGCTGATATAGTCACACAAATGATCACATCCCAACATGGGTTTTGTCTTCCTGGATCAGTCAGAACCAACCGACATGATCAGGAGCGTCACATAGTGCATATTAGATTGCTAGCAGGGGATAGAATGTTTGGTACCTCCCTGTATATACAGGGGGGGAAGTAAGTTCACCACAATAAATTAAGTCCACATTTGAAGTCAAACCTACCTAATTAGAACTCTCCAGAAGAATATGCAAACTGCAACACACCCATCCATTGAAATTCACATTTCCCTGATTTCTCCCCCAATGCATTTCTCCAGCCAAATCATGTGTAAAAAAATGGCATAGTGGCCATTTTGTGCACCAAAAGCCATAAGTTGGTGGGGGGGGGAAGCATCATACTGGGTGGGGGCGATTTGCTTTGCAAAAAAAAAAAGTATATTAGCCAAAACCGAATACATAAAAATGTGAATATTAGGGGGGGGGGAATACAGCAAATATCTGAATTTTCACGAACTCTTTTTTTGTCAAGAGTTGCAAACTGATGCAAAAAGTTGAACTGAACCTAAGATCAGAAAAAAATGAGAAATTGAAACAAAAACTCACAGGTCTCTCCATCCCTATTATTATCCTGGTCATTATTATCACTATTACTAAATTAATATATCACTTACATGCCACAATTGCTTCTCAGCAGTTCACAAGTAACAAATCAATCCACAATATACACCAACACAGATTTGGCCAGCCTAGTGTGCACCAGAACATTTGCACTACAACTCTCAACAGCATTCCCATGCTAGATGTGACTGAGGCATTGATGGGAATTGTAATCCAAAATATATTGAGGGCATCAGGTTGGTGAAAGATGCCCTACTGCTGCTTCAGGCTGAAGACCCTACTGTGCCCTAGCTCCTCCCTGATTTGCTCATTACATGAATTTATTTACTTGCTTACCAAAAAACAATCATTCAAATATTTCCTCCGTCACTTGCAGCCTGAACTGATTCACGCCAGCAGCAGTTAAATTCTACGAGACTCTTGACCTCATGCTTCAGACCCAATACATTAGCAGAAAGTATTCTTCATGCTGATTACAAATTTTTCATCAAGGAAAAATAGCAAAAGAGGAATTATCCTATTTGAGAGACCTAAGGATGGGAAACTATCCAAGGGCATGCAACGCTAGGAACTGCACTCAGCCAGCATGTCACTAACAACGAAGAAGAAGAAGAAGAAGAAGAAGAAGAAGAAGAAGAAGAAGAAGAAGAAGAAGAAGAAGAAGAAGAAGTTTATTATTTATATCCCGCCCATCTGGCTGGGTTTCCCCAGCCACTCTAGGCGGCTTCCAGCAAAATATTAAAATACAATAATTCATCAAATATTAAAAGCTTCCCTAAGCAGGGCTGCCTTAAGATGCCTTCTAAAGGTCTGGTAATTGTTGTTCTCTTTGACATCTGGTGGGAGGGCGTTCCACAGGGTGGGTGCCACTACTGAGAAGGCCCTCTGCCTGGTTCCCTGTAACTTGGCTTCTTGCAGTGAGGGAACCGCCAGAAGGCCCTCGGAGCTGGACCTCAGTGTCTTGGCTGAACGATGGGGGTGGAGACGCTCCTTCAGGTATACTGGACTGAGGCCATTTAGAGCTTTAAAGGTCAGCACCAACACTTTGAACTGTGCTCAGAAACGTGTGAGGGTGGAGACACTCCTTCAGGTGTACTGGGCCAAGGAGAGTGAGCACATGTGCCACATCTATTTACTTCAAAGAATGATGCACACCATATATTTCCAATAGATCATGCCATGGTGCATCTGCAGCAGTACAACCAGATGCCTTCATCTGCCCCAGCTTCAACAAAATTTGTATCTCCCATATTGCTCTCTACAGCCATGGCAGGCGCTGTAATTCTTCGGTGGTTTGACTTCAGTCCCAAAGATGCACTCTTCCATTGTTTCTTGAGACAGACGGGGTGGGTGGACAATAATGTGTTCTGATAGACTGAGATTGTGCCTTGGTATTTTGTTAATAATAGCTGCAGGTCATCTATGGTAGTTTCACCTGTGTGTACTTTCAGAGCCGTTTTGCTAGCCCTACAGAGCAGCAGGGCGAATGGACCTGATTCAGGCAACATCAAGGGGAAGTGGGTACATAACACCTGGTGGAGGTGGTGGAGGGGAGAGAGCATTTGAGATCACATTTAAGAAGCAAAATGCACACAAGGGATGCACAGAACAGCCTGAGTCTGCTCCAGGTTAGTTTAGCTGGTGCTCCACCATAAAACCACGCTGTCTTTTGCAAACTTTCCAAAAGAACGCACACAAAAATCTGCCTGTAATTTGCACACATTATGTGTGCACTCTTCCAGGGAAATGTGCGTTTTTCAATGCGTTTAAAACATCTTTGGCGTATTTAACACAGTTATATGTAAAATACATATCTTTTGAGACCTAAAGTGCACTGCAAAATCCAGAGAAGGATGCAATCCAACCGATAGCTGGGTTCCGTTCTGCAAGGAAGCTTGAGAATTGTTGAATCGGATCAGTCAATCCCAAAAAGTAGATCAAACAAATTCCTCCACCAACACAATTTTTTTCCAAATAAAATACTTAGACAGTTATACTGTTTAATATGGTGTGTTCAATTTTTGTTGAGGTTTCTAAGTTTCTTATAGAAAACACCCACATTTACCACCCCATCCTTCTATTTCCTCTTTCTCACTTGGTGTTCCTCCTCTTCCATTACATTCCCCATCTTCCATCTTACCTGGAAGAAACGAAATGGCTGAATTTTCAATAACTCTGAAGACGCCCAAGGCAATAACAACAGAGACATAATTTAATTATTGGCAGCTTCTTTGCTTCCCAATAGATTTGTATTACCCAAAGGGATGATGATATATCTATTTTCTCCCCCCAAAAAAATTCCTGTTCTAATTTCAACCATAATCTCTCTCTTTTATTATTTATTATCATGGTGACAGATAATGAAAAAATCTTAATAAACTACTTATACTTTAAAGGGGGGGGATCTACCTAAGTCAAGAAAAAAAAGTATCTACGGTAAATCTTTCCCACTGTAAAAAAAACAGAAAAAGAAAACCTGTCTGTCATGTGAAATCATCACTTTTTAAAAATAATTTTACCTGTCACTCTCCTCATTAAAATATCTGCTAGAAAAAAAGGGGAGGGGAGGGGGATTAATCTCTTCTTTGCGTGCCCCATGCAAATGTCAGAACAGCTCCACTGGATCAGACCTATCTAAATAAATAAATTATTATTATTATTATTATTATTATTATTATTATTATTATTATTAAGTCTAGTATTCTGTTTCCCACAGTGACCAATGGGACGCCCCTCAGAAACGTCCAAGCAGGGCACCAGGATGATAGCCTTCTCCCACTGTTCTGTAGCAACCAGCATTCGGAGAAGTGCTACTTCTCCTGGGGATAATTTATAGCCACCGAGAGTAGTAGAACCCTGATATCCTCATCCTACATCTGTTTGTCTAATCCCCTTTTAAAGCCATCTATTTATTTCACGGAATCTACGCAGCACTCAATTGTAAAATAAACCTCAAAGTGATTTCCATAAAATGATGAAATTATCACTCAGGAAAATTACGGTAACTATCCATTAAGACAACCAAAAAGTTAAAACGACAACAGACTAAATACAGATTAACACTCACATCAACTTTCTCAGTGTCTGAGTAAGGTAAAGGTAAAGGGACCCCTGACCATTAGGTCCAGTCGTGACTGACTCTGGGGTTGCAGCGCTCATCTCGTGTTATTGGCCGAGGGAGCCAGCGTACAGCTTCCAGGTCATGTGGCCAGCATGACTAAACCACTTCTGGTGAACCAGAGCAGCGCACGGAAACGCCGTTTACCTTCCCGCTGTAGCAGTACCTATTTATCTACCTGCACTTTGACGTGCTTTCGAACTGCTAGGTTGGCAGGAGGCTGGGACCGAGCAATGGGAGCTCACCCCCGTCGCGGGGATTCGAACTGCTGACCTTCTGATCGGGAAGCTCTAGGCTCTGTGGTTTAACCCACAGCGCCACCTGCGTCTGGGTAGGCTTGTGTAAAAACAAAAATATTTCTTGCAGGAGCTGAAAAGAGAACAGTGAAGTTGCCAGCCTGATATCAATAGGCAGGGAGTTCCAAAGAGCAAGTGCTGCCATACTGATGTTCTTACAGATGTGGAACAGGTATATTGCGATTATTAATATTGTGCATCTGGAAGCGACAGGATGGCTAAAAACTGACTCTTCTTGGAATAAAAATTGTCCATTCCAAAAATACGGTTCCAAAGCTTTACTAACAGAGCTTGCTCCAAAACAGACACAAAAGCAAATAAAGTTACATCCTGATAGTTGCATAAAATCATGTGCTTTCAAAACATAGGTTAAACATATTAGAAGTACAAAATTACTTCACCCAGAGCTGAAAACAAAGCTCTGCCTTTCCCAAAGCCTCCGTTACAGCCTGAGGCTGTGTTCTCGGAGAGAATCATTTGCACGCCTTTCTTTTTGGCTGCTTTCGGAGAGCAAAGACTAACTCATACACCCCAAAACCCCAAGGAAGCAGAGTCCATCACCTTCTGAGTCAGACCCTTGAGTTATTTGGCCTCAAATTTTATACACTGACTGGTTGCAGCTCTCCGGGATTTTATCATACTGATTTTTATTTCCCAAAAGTACTCTACCGCTTGATTGTAGTAAAAGCAACCCCTCCTGTGGATGCCAGAGATTGAACCTAGATCTTTCTGTATCCAAAACAGAAGCTTTACCAACTGGGCTACAATAGTCCCGGGGGGGGGGGGGGATTGACTATGAATACTATATGTGGCCTTAAACACATTTCTCAACCTCCTCCATCACTCCCACCCAGCCCCTGTTTGCAATATAAGGACAATATTTCTAACCTACCTCACCAGGTTCTTGTAGGGATTACTGGGATAATGTATAGGAAGTGTTGTGAACACCAATATATATATATATATATCGGTATATATAATTGCAACTCACAATAAGGTGAACATGTTACTAAATGTCACTCAAAAATGCAAATGGTAACGAAACCTACTGGGAGTCTTTTGACCCCCTTTGATTTCTAACTCGAGAGGAAAATGTTCCCACCGTCGACTGATTGTGTGGCATTGAGATGCCGTGCTCTGCCCATTCCCATATAAACTGGGGAATGGGAGGAGAGAAGGGAGAAAGAACAGAGGTTTTGCCCTTGTAAATCCCGTTCAAATAATTGGCTGCCCTTGTTTATTCAATGTGGGCTAGACATCTAAACTCAGGATGACCTTGATGCAGCCATGTTAAAACAAGGAGGCAGAGAGCTCTTCATCCTTGCAGAAAACTGAGGAGGGGAAAAAAACTTTTAAGGATCCATTTTTAGCACTGTACACAAATTAGCGTACAGCTGCATTTGATCATACATGGGGATAAAGCATCATTCCTCTGCGTTTTGCCAGCATGATACAAAGCGATTAATATACACTGGAGGAGAAAAGGCTGCTGGCATGATTATTAAGTTTACATCCCTTCTCCCATCATTACATCCTTTATGTAACCCAAGTAAAACCTTCCAATGTATCTTGTTTTTGCCTGCTGGAATTTGCATGAAATTGGCACTTTCCCCCTTAAAGCTCCCCATGAAATTAGCACTTTTCTCTGAAATGTCCCATGAAATTACAAAGATTTGGGTTCCCCTCCCATGTTTTTTCCCCCTTACGTTTTAGATACATTGCTGCAACAAGTTGCTTCAAAATGCCTTTTTGCCGTTAATTGTTCCACTGATGTCGAATATATAGAGGCTTGCATGGCTACGTTTACAGATTCCCTTGTGCTTTATTGTTTGTGGTAGGGATCGGGGAACCTGTGATCCTCCATATGTTGCTAGACTACAAGTCCCATCATCCGTCATCATGGCTGGCTGAAGCTGATGGGATGGGAGCTAGAGTCTTTGGTGCAGCAATAAAACTGCCAGCAGATTTGCAAAGCTAAGCAGGGCTCGGTATGGCTTCAAATTGGATGGGAGACCTTGTGCTGAGATTCCTGCATTGCAGGGGGTTGGAGTAGATGACCCTCAGGGTCCCTTCCATCTCTACAATTCTGTGATTCTGTGAACATCTAGAGGGCCACAGGTTCCCCATCCCTGGCCCCTGGTCAGTGGCAGGGCTGAGTCGATCATTAAGCAGAGGGACATGTAGTAGTAGAAACATGTTGGAGGACACAGCTGTGTGACAATGCCTGCCCTGATGTTCTCCACCAGTGTTGTAGAAAGATTCAGCTGTCAGTCCGGTTAACCCCTGCATGTGGAATGTGACCTGGGCAGAGCAGAGTGGAATGAGACTCCGTCTTGTCATTCACCTGAGGTAGAAAAATGTCTTTGATTTGCCCTGACATATGAGCATAGAAAGCTGCCTTAATGAAAGCAGTGGTCTATCTAGTTCAGTGTTGTAATTTCAGACTACGGGCACCACCACAAAGAAGACTCTGTTTCTGGTCGTTGGTTGATGGACACCTGAAGGTTGAGGGACAACCAGGGAGGGCCTTTTCGGTAGTGGCGCCCGCTCTGTGGAATGCCCTCCCATCGGAGGTCAAGGAGATAAAAAAACTACCTGACATTTAGAAAACACCTAAAGGCGGCCCTGTTTAGGGAAGTTTTTAATCTGTGATATTTTAATGTCTTTTGCTGTTTGTTGGAAGCCGCCCAGACTGGTGGGGGAAACCCGGCCAGATGGGCGGGGTATAAATAAATAAATAATAATAATAATAATAATAATAATAATAATAATAATAATAATAATATTTGAAGATGACTTCAGTGACCTCATATGATAATCAACAATGTGGAAGGGAGGAAGGGAACAAGGCAAATGTACTGAAGGAACGGAAAGGTGTGAGAAACTGTACACGTTCCAAATCTGGAACTAATTTTAGAAAATGGCATTCAGGAGGAGTGCAACAGAGGGAAGAACAACTGCATGGAGCAATAAAAAAAAATGGGGAATGGAGATAATTTACTAATTCTTCTGTGTGACCTATAGAGGGTGTTCAATAAGATTTACCCCAAGAAAAGGGGAGTACGAATTCAGATTTAACTACTCTCCATTTAATTTATATTCCGTTTTAATTAATCAAGTTTAGATGCATTGGTGGGTAAAGTATCAATATGGCATTTATTGTGTATTGCAGGCTTAATTATAAGCTTGGTGAGGATCTATAAATTGGTCAGTTGACACTTAATGATGTTTAATGTGAACCAATATGATCAATCAAAGGGTGAGGTTAAAGTAGTGAATCTTACAGTCCAGCATTCTGTAAACCTAATAGCAAAGAGTATGGATTCTTAGGTCTGTCTCGAAATACCAGTTGCTGAGAATCATGGACAAAGAAAACACTCTTCTGATCGTCTGAGTTTCCCATAAACAGTAGGTTTGCCACTGTGGGAACAGAATGCTGGATGGAGGGTGTGTGTGTAGCTAGGACTTTTGCCGCTATTAGCTTGTGTTTTCTAAGCACACACCACCTAATGCATTAAACAGAATATATGTATTTTGAATGCCCCTATGTACTTCCAACTGTATAGATGATTCTCATATGAATAGATCTCTAGTTTACAACCACTTATTTAACTGAAAAGCCAGGCTGAATTTAGACTGTGTCCTTTACCTTAGGAACTAGGGCAGAGGTAAAAGGGAGATACTAAAAAAAAGGGAACAAATTAGAAAAGATTTCAATTTAATTTTGGGAATGAAGATCATTGAATAACCCCCAAATGATCTGATATTTAAGTTTTGCTTTAGAAATAGTCTTTTTTTAAAAAAAAAAAAGGGCAGCATTTTTTCACACTACTGGGGGCTTAGGAGACATTTTTATGCAAAGCCAATGGCAACACTAAAATTCAAGGACAGATAAGAGGTATGGTTGCATCAGTCTTAAGTGCTAGCCATTCACTCTTGCATAATATATTCCTGCAGAAACCTAAATCACCCAATCGAGTGATAAAATGCATGTAGGTACAAACGCCGGCATGAGAATGTTGCAATAAATTAAGATCTGATACAGAAGTCCTAGTATGTTTATTTCGCTCAGCCCATATATGCAATAACTCTCTTGCTTGTGTGCACACACACACTTGCCATGTGACCCAGATCAATTTGCATAAGGCCTAATTTGGCAGTCTTGAAGCAGGTGGAACCTCAGGGAAGATGCATATATAATCGTGAAGATGGACAATAAATCTGACTCTCGTGGAGCACACGGTACTTTGTATGATTCTGCTTCTCTTCCATTGGCTGAAAAAAAGAATGTGCACCCAAATCACATGTTTTCTTCTTCTTAATCAATGGCATCATTTGTAGGAAGCCCAATGTTGTTATTTTCCCTCTGCTTGCCATTCTAATTCTAATACTTTGGCTATGTTGAACATCGTAAAAGGACACACTGTGCTGCCCTGCTGGCTGTGATCGACTGTGTTATTGGCGCAATCATGGCAATGTTAAATGTTTTAAATAAGTCCTGTTGATTTCAAAGGGGCACTTAAACAAGGACAGATAAGAGGTATGGTTGCATCAGTCTAGCGGTCTCTGGGTAAAGGTCCCCCCACCTCAGACATCCACTGACTCTTGGAAAGTGGAAGGAATTGTGGATCATTAGGGGTTGGGGCCAGTCCCTTTCCTACATTCTTTGCCCCTTCATGCCAATTACACAAGAAAAAGGGAGATGACTCCATCTATAACAAGAGTTATAGGTACAGGGGAAGCTACTCAGATCATTGATTCATCTAGCTTAGTATCGTCAAGACTACTGGAAGCATCTCTCCATGGTTTCAGCCACAATTCTTTCTCAACTCTACCTAGGGTAGAGCCCAGGAGCTCTTTGCATGCTGACACTAAGGCATGGCTTACAGAGATGGATCTGCCATGGCCATGTCTACTTCATACCTTCCAACATTTCTCTGATGAAAACAGAGACATCCTATTCCATTATGATGATGATGATGATGATTATTATTATTATTATTATTACCCCGCCCATATGACTGGGTTACCCCAGCCACTCTGGGCAGCTTCTAACATATATAAAAACATAATTAAACATTAAACATTAAAAAAAACTTCCCTGAGCTGTCTTCTAAAGGTTGTACTAAAGGGGTACTTATCTCCTTGGCTCAGTGATTGCATAACTGCATACCTTCCAACATTTCTCCGATGAAAATAGGGACATCCTAAGGAAGAGTGGGGCCTTCCAGGATTAAATCAGAAACCAGGATGTTTTCTGTAAATCCAAGACTGTCCCTGGAAAATAGGGACAGTCTGAAGATCCACAATGTTTTGTTGGACTATATGGATTATAAAATTGTAATGATGGGTGATTTGAACAGGGTAGTCTCCACCTTAATGGACAGATCTGAGACAGAAAATTTCGAATGATGGAAGACTACCAAAGACCTTTTTTGAGATGGTTGACAATCTTGACATGATAGATGCATGGAGGATGAAAAATCCATTGGAAAAAGACACTACTTTTTTTCAGACTCAAAACGATCGTGGTCCCGCCTGGATTATATATGGATAACCAGAGAATTGGCCCCAAGAATGATTAAGGCACAAATTTGCCCAAGGACATGTTCGGATCACAATGCTGTTTGTTTAGAACTAAAGTTGTCTCTAAAGGGTTCTTTTAGATGGAGAATGAAGATGTTATCAAGAAGGCCCAAAAGACCCTGAAGGACTATTTTGAAATAAACTTGACTACAGGGACAGATAAAAGGGTAATTTGGGACGCAAGCAAGGGACAGTCTGTTACTTTGGCCCTAAAAATGATCCTCTCGTACTCCCAATTGCCTTAAGAAGGGGGGTTGCAGTTGCCCATCAATAGTTTAGCAGCTGGATAGCAGACATGAGACCACAAGAGCCTGCTGGGTCAGGCTAGTGGTCCATCTATTCCAGCATCCTGTTCCCATAACGACCAACCAGATACCTATGGGAAACCCACAAGCAAGATCCAAACACCAGAGCATTCTTCCCTTCACTGGTTTCCAGCAACTGTTTCTCAGAAGCATTGCTGCCTCTGGCAGGTCTGTCACATGATTACAATTTGCTTCACTATGGGGAGGTTTCCTTTTTCCCCTGTTTAAATTAGAATAATTACTTTGACACTTGCACCTAAATTTATCAATAAGCATATGCAAAGTTTATGCAAATTTGTGCCCTTTTTTGGCGACTCACTTTCTCACTTTTGGTGAAGCGTAAGTGGCCAGCTTCTCCTTTCTCTTTGTACTTTAGCACTTGGCTCCCACCAATCATGACCCAGCTTCGTGTCGAAGAGATATATACATTTCAAACTGAAAAAGCATCTGGCCGTGAGCAGCAGTTCACATTCATTTACATTCCTGATACAGAAATATAGATAGTCCTGTCACATTTATAATGAATCATTTTATAATCAAATAATATTTATAAACCTGGTCTCTGGCCAATCCAAGCACTGGCTGCCAAATTCATAATTACCCTGGTTCTACAGCAAAGCCTATGAAACAAATTAATTCCATGGATTATTTTTTTATTCTTCTTTCTTCCTAAAGTGCATTTATGGGCTGTCTAGCATCTGCACCAATTAAAGTTTATTGATTTGCTTCTTGAGTCTTGTGTCTAAGGGCCAGTTTATAAAATTCGCAGAATCAAATGGGAACACTTACCCCACTCCCAGACTGTACCATTTCCATCTGCAGGTATATGTGGCTGCTCTTGTTGTATCAGTGGGGTCAATCTAATCTATCCACCATGCCCATAGCTGCCAAGTCTCCCATATTCCCTGGGAAACCCCCATTTTCCCAGCCGTTTCCCGCTGGCAGCCCAGATTTTTAAAAAACCCCGTAAATCCCCCAGATTCTTACCGGCCCGGAGAGGCTCCTTCTGTGCATGTCTGGAGTCTCTGGACATGCACAGAAGCGATTTCTGGTGCTGCGGCCATTTTGGAAATGGGCAGAGCATGCGTAGAAGCAACTTCCGGTGCTGCTCTGCCCAGTTCCAAAATGGCCGCAGTTCGACTTCCGGTGCCGCGCTGCTGCCGATCCCGGATTTTTCAATCTGGGAGTTGGCACCTATGAACACGCCTCAATGGCTGATATTTAACAAAATTTAGATCCATTGAAATTAATGGACCTAAACAGGTCATGGTTTTTTATGTGGAATAAATGGCTTCATATAACCAACATGCTTAAGTCTAATTAATGCATGAAGGGGTTAAGACCATAGAGTAAGCTTCCCTGCCAGGCTTCACTATGTCCACCTCCCAGTGAGAGCCAGTGTGGTGTAGTGGTTAAGAGCAGCAGACTCGTAATCTGGGGAACTGGGTTCGCATCTCCGCTCCTCCACATGCAGATGCTGGGTGACCTTGGGCTAGTCACACTGGGTGACCTTGGGCTAGTCACTCAGCCCCACTCACCTCACAGGGTGTCTGTTGTGGGGGAGGAAGGGAAAGGAGATTGTTAGCCGCTTTGAGACTCCTTCGGGTAGTGATAAAGCGGGATATCAAATCCAAACTCTTCTTCTTCTTCTTCTCCCCTCACATTGGGAGGGAATAGATAACAAAGCCTTTTGTTCCCCCAGTCTACCATAGAAGTTCAATGTATGAGGTTGAACTCTTGGCTCTTACAAGCCACTCTTGAGTTCCTATACCAATAATTTAGGAACTTTCACCGCTTTGGGAGTAAGCTAAAAAAAATTAGTTTAATAAATCTTTCCAACTGATGTATGGAAAAGCACATGAACCTGACCTTTGGAAAGTTTGTAAGTAAACCATTTTTTTAAAACTCATCAATCATGTGGGGTTTTTCCCTATGTTGGAAGAAGAGGGAAGTTTTTGAACTCATAAGGGCATATTTTTAACGTAGGCCCTGAACCAAAGATTCCAGGTACGATAAAAGAGATTCCGACTGAACTTCAGAAAGAACTTTATGGTGGTAAGAGCTGTCTGACAGTGAAAGGGACTCCCTTGGAAAGTGGTGGACTCTCTTTCATTGGAGGTTGGATGGCCATCTGTCATGAACATTTTAGTTGAGATTCCTGCATTGCAGGGGGTTGGACTCGATGACTCTTGGAGTCCCTTCCAACTCTACAGATCTATAATTCTATGAACAGCCTATATTTCTGCGCTTTACTTTGCTGTATATTCGTGATTTTAAATCTCTGTTGGGGTTCTCTCACCAAAGAGTACTTGCCCCAAACCTGGCACCCAGGAATTCTCCTTTTTATACCTATTTTTTTTCCTTGCCACAAACAGATTATTCCAATACTCTGAGTAAAAGTTAGTTGAATGCCACCCAAAATTTCAAAACGGTTCTATAAGTTGCAACCAGATTTGTGGTAAACTGACTTCCACTCATGTGCAGACCCACTGGGAAAAGAGAAGAATTTCCCCTCCTAAGCACCTAAAAATCTGAATCTTTGTGAACCCACTGGAACAGGGTGGGAGATGAGAATGTAGAATCAGCAAAAAAAGTCTCAAGTGGGAGGCTGTGCTTGATCCAAGTCTCTTCCATGAACCCTGGAGCTCTAATCCAACACCATGCATGGAATCACTTAGCAGTTGTTTGGCTGAAAAGGGAAAATGGAGGGGGTTGCTGAAGCTCCCATGAATGCTGCCAGTTGGCAAGATTTAAGCTTTTAAAAAGTTGTCCACAGGCTCACAAGTAGTTTGCACAGATGCACAAACCATTTGCACACCCGGTTTTTTTTGGGGGGGGAGCCAGATTTGCAGATTTGCATCCAGATTCGTAGTGAGAGCCATTTCCCTAGTCCAACACCTTTTCTCCCCCAAATTTTTGAGTTTGCGGAGTCACTGGAACAGCATGGAAAGTGGCGCTCGGAGCCATAGCAGCACGTGGAAGTCTACCCCTGAGCTATGTCTTCATCTCTGATGGTTAGGTTCATTTCCTTCCTGAGTCCCAAGTTCTTCCTCATCTACAATTCAACATTTCTACTTTTACTAAAGTTTCCACAGAATTCTCTGCTAAAGCCATCGGCAGATTTAATATAAATTGAAAATGGGATCACTGACTTTTATGGCACATCTCGTCGTAATGATGCATGACTTATCAATCCCTCATTTTTAATGTGCAGGCATGTTAAGTTAAACTAGCTTGTTCGAGTAATGGATTTACTGATTAGTTCCTGTTTTGGTCCATAATTGTTCAATGATTTCTTCAATATTAGCTTAACCAAAAAAAGCTTAAATATAATTCTTAGCAATAAGCTTGTCAGAAAAACTGACACATTCACCAGAGAATCACAGTTTAAGTTAATCAATAATGGCTTTATTAAGAGTGGTGTATTTTTTCTTTATTTATAGCTAATGCAAACGTTAAAAAATGTTACAGGCATTAATTATTAGCAGTTTCTTTGCAGCACAAAGTAAGAACTGCATAAATGTACTTTAAGACACTTAAAGCCCAGGCATTCTTTGCAAAATGACTAGCTAAAGAGCCCCTAGGGCTGTCGTTTTTACTGCTTTTCAAAGCTCTAATAGCACTTTTTCACCAAAGACACACCCCTTGAATCCTCAGAGAGATACAATAGCATAATTGTTCTTTTAGGTTTTAAGGCCCTGACATATCTGTCAACGAAAGAACAGTGAATAATAATACCAGAACTATTTTATGCAAATTCCACTTAGATGTTTCGGGATTTTTGCGTGAGACTGATCTCGCCTCCTTGTTGACAGTTTTATTGTCACATTAGCTTTACATAAGAAAGTGGTAAAGTTTTCTCCTTTTGTTAAATAATACCCATTTTTTTAAAAAAAAACCTCAGATAAAGTTTAAAAAACAAATACGAAAGCAATGAGACGGAAACATCAATTTGGAAGAGCAGTATCACAGGAGAAAACAGTCGTCACTTGCATGCATCCTTCTTAAAACGGGTATTCGTTTACACCGTTCTAAAACATCTCATTGGAGTCAGTGCGAGAAAAATGCCCAAGGAAGCTATATATATTTACATCCGTATTTATTTCCTGCACTCATGTGTATGAATTAATTCAAGCAGGAGGCAAACATGTAGCTAGCAGCATGTATATACGTCGAGATGCAGAGAAAACAAGAAAATGCATCTTAGCCAATGCTGGCTGTTCCCTAAGCCTGCATTTAGAAACTTGCAAATGACAGTAGTGTTCTATTCTTAATGAGAGATAGACAAATGTGACAGTTTCAGCTTCTCCCTGTTTTTCATTTTCCCAGTTTTAACTTCAGGTTATCCCATTGCACATACAACTGCAGGTTGTTATTATTTTTAAGTCAACGTGATATATATTTTTTGGTACACATTTATTCTAATAAACCTTTTCCCCTATGCAATTTTGCCTAGTACATACAATTTCCCAAGCAATTTTCCCCAGTAGACTGCATTTTTGTACATTATTGTCACAAGTGTACACATTTTGGCATGCCCTTTGCATTATTGCGCACATTTCTGTATGCATCCATTGGCTGAAAAATCTGGAAAAAAATCAACGTGGTTTGCGTTACGGAGTGTGGATTTGGTTTAAGGGAATTACAATTTGAACTAAATGAATTTCTCCCCATCCCTATTCCCAATCTAGCCAAACCCAGCTATTTTCAAGTAGGGATGCCTGAGGAAATTGATCTTTGAGAACAGATCTGACCCACAAATATGTGGATTGGAATATAGTAGCTATTTGCCAGATTCTTGGACATCTTCAGATGTGATTTTTGGCTGAGGAAAAAATATCAATATGTATTTAAGATGTTTATTAAGGTGGAAAATATATTTCGATGGGGGGAACACATTCAGGAAAAATATGAAAACATGGCAAAACAGAATTTGTATTGTTGTTATTTGAATGTGTGTGCTGTCTTCTCTCAAACCTCTAGGGTGACTTAAAACAATTTTTTTTTTAAAATCCAGAAATACTGAAGTTAAAATACATAACTGCATTTTGTGAAACAACATCAAACAACCAAATCCATCCATTAAATCAAAGTCTCTATAAATAGATATTTCCCTATACCAAAATAACAATAATAGCAACCCTAATGACCAACATTAAAATGGTCAATCGGGAGGAAGATGGATTTTTATATTCAATAGATGCACAACGAATAAACTGTATGAGAGTGGATTGCTACTGTAGGTGTTGGCAGAATGAATTTAAATATACCCGTCCCTTAAATACAACCACACTGTATATTTACAAAATGTTTAGAACATTGCCGGATGTTTTTATTATTATTATTATGGCTTTACTTTGGTTATCTGTGGATTTATCATGGTGGAATTATTGCATGCAACTGCAACTGCAATCTGCTTTTCCAGAAAAGCAAATAAAAAGAGCCCTGTAGGGCCAATCTGAGGCCACATCTGAGAGTATTTGTTTATTAAATTTTAATCCTGGCCTTTCTCTAAAAGGAACCCAGGGTAGCACTGGGGAGCGGGGGTGGGGGTGGGGAGGGGACAACCCTACAAAAAAAATCAAAACATTTAAAAATAATCAATCCTTTATTTGTTGTTTAGTCGTGTCTGACTCTTCGTGACCCAATGGAACACAGCACGCCAGGCACTCCTGTCTTCCACTGCCTCCCGCAGTTTGGTCAAACTCATGTTGGTAGCTTCGAGAACACTGTCCAACTATCTGGTCCTCTGTCGTCCCCTTCTCCTTGTGCCCTCAATCTTTCCCAGCATCAGGGTCTTTTTGAAGGAGTCTTTCTTCTCATGAAGTGCCTCAGCTTCAGGATCTGTCCTTCCAGTGAGCACTCAGGGCTGATTTCCTTCAGAATGGATAGGTTTGATCTTCTTGCAGTCCATGGGACTCTCAAGAGTCTCCTCCAGCACCATAATTCAAAAGCATCAATTCTTCGGCAATCACCCTTCAGGTCTCACTTCCATACATCACTACTGGGAAAACCATAGCTTTAACTATACGGACCTTTGTAGGCAAGGTGATGTCTCTGCTTTTTAAGATGCTGTCTAGGTTTGTCATTGCTTTTCTCCCAAGAAGCAGGTGTCTTTTAATTTCGTGACTGCTGTCACCATCTGCAGTGATCATGGAACCCAAGAAAGTAAAATCTCTCACTGCCTCCATTTCTTCCCCTTCTATTTGCCAGGAGGTGATGGGACCAGTGGCCATGATCTTAATTTTTTTGATGTTGAGCTTCAGACCATATTTTGTGCTCTCCTCTTTCACCCTCATTAAAAGGGTCTTTAATTCCTCCTCACTTTCTGCCATCAAGGTTGTGTCATCAGCATATCTGAGGTTGTTGATATTTCTTCCGGCAATCTTAATTCTGGTTTAGGATTCACCCAGTCCAGCCTTTCGCATGATGAATTCTGCATATTAGTTAAATAAGCAGGGAGACAATATACAGCCTTGTTGTACCCCTTTCCCAATTTTGAACCAATCAGTTATTCTATATCCCGTTCTAACTGTAGCTTCTTTCTCCCACAAAGAGATTTCTCAGGAGACAGATGAGGTGATCAGGCACTCCCATTTCTTATCAACCCCTAAAGGTAAAGGTAAAGGGACCCCTGACCATTAGGTCCAGTCGTGACCGACTCTGGAGTTGCGGCGCTCATCTCACGTTTATTGGCCGAGGGAGCAGGTGTACAGCTTCCAGGTCATGTGGCCAGCATGACAAAACTGCTTTTGGCGAACCAGAGCAGCGCACGGAAACGCCGTTTACCTTCCCTCTGTAGCGGTACCTATTTATCTACTCGCACTTTGACGTGCTTTCGAACTGCTAGGTTGTCAGGAGCTGGAACCGAGCAACGGGAGCTCACCCCGCCGTGGGGATTCAAACCGCCGACCTTCTGATCGGCAAGCCCTAGGCTCTGTGGTTTAACACACAGCGCCACCTGCGTCCCTTCGAACCCTTAGAGCGAAGTAATTCCAAGGTTGCCAGGAACAATGTATTTCAGCCATCCAATGCCTGGATGAACTGGGAAGTGTTTTAACTCCACCTGGATGTTGATAATGAGTGGGACAAGTGCACCTCACCAGGGGTGGCATTCCATAAATAAGGAATTTGTTCCCAAAAGTGCCCTGTTGTGGGTTACCACCAAGCAGGAGACACCACCACCACCACCAGCAGCAGCACCATCATCATCATCAGAGTAGGCTATTGTATGGCATTATCTTTGGAACAACCCACATGTCACAAGAAAATGAGCAGGCTTTCAAGGTCTTTATGTTTCCTTTGATTGGGTGCCTGCAGACTTCGTGGCCTTAAGAGCATACCAGTTTCTCACCCTTCCCCACGTTTGTTTTAACAACCCATGTTCGCATGCAAATGTACCAGATCCAACCCCTGGCATCTCAAGAATCAGTTGGGAGAGCTGGTGCCAGTCAGGGCAAGCGGAACTTAGTGAGATGGACCAGTGATTTGACATAGTCAGCTTCCTATGTATAGGGAAGTCTGCAATCATAGAATCATGGAATCATAGAAATGTAGAGTTGGAAGGGACCCTAAGGATCATCTCGTCCAACCCCCTGCAATGCAGGAATCTGCAGCTGTCCCATATGGGGATCAAACCTGCAACCTTGGTGTTAGCAGCTGGCTGTTATCTAACAGAGCCCACGTTCTTCTGAATTACAGCTGGGCTGGATCTTTTGGCCTGGCGGTTGTTGACCACTCCTGCTGGTAGTGATAGAATAGAACAAGAGTTCCCCCAAGGATTGCAGTTGAATTCAAATGAAATGTTCAAAGTTAGATCATGACAGCATCACTCCCAGAAGTGCAGCCAGGTAGGATGGCTAACTGAGAGCCTTGTGCTGCTATGAGTTGGTTGCAAGGCTTCTAAAGGTTTTTTTATGAGGGTTAAAGTAAGGTGGGGAAACCTTGAGTTCTTTCCAAACCACTGGAATTCACCCACCCCCAAAGTGTGTGGGGGGGATCACACACACACATTGTGGGGGGATGACACAAATTGACCCATGAAAGTGGATATGGGGGCTCTTTTTGACCCACCTTTGTCTTAATAAATTTATTGACCTACTGTAGATTGTGGGTTTTCCTCACAATGCACAAATAAGACTCTCTCTCTCTCTCTCTCTCTCTCTCTCTCTCTCTCTCTCTCTCTCTCTCTCTCTCTGTGTGTGTGTGTGTGTGTGTGTGTGTGTGTTCAATAGTGTGGTTTCCCTTGGCAATAAATATTTAAGACAGGGACTGCTATTGTTGCTATTGACTGCGAAGAAACATGTGAATGTCCAGACGCTTGATTTCCAGTTTGATTAACTGCATTTTCCGGCTTACAGGACTTGTTATTATTCTTGCTAAGAGCACTGTGTGCTAAAGGTTCTAGGATACAAATCTGATAAATACATTTATTTTATTTTATTTTTTAAAAAATAAACTTTATTGAAAATCAAATCAAAATACATAAAATTTACAAATCATAAATTTACATGGAGGAGACTCTTGAGAGTCCCATGGACTGCAAGAAGATCAAACCTATCCATCCTTAAGGAAATCAGCCCTGAGTGCTCCCTGGAAGGACAGATCGTGAAGCTGAGGCTCCAATACTTTGGCCACCTCATGAGAAGAGAAGAATCCTTGGAAAAGACCTTGATGTTGGGAAAGATTGAGGGCACTAGGAGAAGGGGACATCAGAGGACAAGATGGTTGGACAGTGTTCTCGAAGCTACGAACATGAGTTTGACCAAACTGCGGGAGGCAGTGCAAGACAGGAGTGCCTGGCGTGCTATGGTCCATGGGGTCACGAAGAGTCGGACACGACTAAACGACTAAACAACAACAAAATTTACAAACTTTCAAATAATAAATAAAATTATAAATATACTCTATAACGCAACTCCATTATACTCTATAATACCATTCCATTATCCTTTTCTATCTAATCATTTGTTCAAGCTAAATCAAATTAAACCATCCTATGATAAATAAACATAACGTACAAAGCAAACAAAACAAACAAAATTGTCCTCTCCTCCCATACGACTTCCACTTATCTTTATCCCGGGTTAATTAAATTGAACTAATTACTGCTTCCATTAACTTAATATACTTCCATAATAATTTCTCTCATGAACATTTTGTGAACAGTACAGATTATTAGAAACAGATCCAGGTTTTTAGTGTGAGCCAAAGCCTCTTCATGTCATCTCCAAATTTCTCCCAGCTTTGATGAAATTTCTGTTTACTACCACCTCTGGTTGAATTTGTTAATTTCACCAGATCTAAATAGCTGAATAGTTTCTCCTGCCACTCACTGACTTTTGGTATTTCTTGTTTTTTCCAATATGTGGCAACCAAAATACTTGCCACTGCTGTCGCATAAAGTCATATCTTTTCATCATTTTTATTTATACCTTCCTCTAACATTCCTGACTAAAAGTATTCGGGATTCTTCTTTATATTGTACTTTAATATTTTTTAAATTTCCTCGAAAATTTGATTCCAATAAATTTTAATGTTTTCACATTGCCACCACGCATGTATAAAAGTCCCTGTTTCTTTTTGACACCTCCAACATAAATTGTCTTTTGTTTTATACATCTTGTGTATTTTTACCAGTGTCAAATACCATTTATAAAACATTTTTATCATGTTTTCTTTTCTGATAAATACATTTTTACTGTAGGCATCCTCACTGCTGAAGAGGCATTAAAAAGAAAGAAAAAAACCCTTAAACATGCCTTGACCCCTTTTTTTTACATTCCAGCCATAGTCTTTGGAATTTCTTGGTGGGGCTCTGCACACCTGAGCCTAGAGCATTTGTGTAAGTTTTGAGTGGGCCAAAAAGAAATTGTCCCGGAACACGAGCTGGAGATTGCCATTGTGCTCATGGACTTCCCAGAGACATCTGGTTGGCCACTGTGAGAAACAGGATACTGGATTGGATCTGCTGCAACAAGATTAGGCTTATGTTCAAATGAAGTGCAGCAAAGAGATTTTTGAGATTTGTTCTTTTAAAATAACAATAACAATAACAATAACAATAATAATAATAATACCCGTGCCCAGAAATCTAACTTTGGCTCCTACAAATACAACTTCTGAGCTTATGGCCTCACCCCTGTGAGTCTCAAGATCTGAACCTCTGATAAACAGGCAGTGACCTTAAATCAATGGGACTTACAGGAAAATGCACAGAGTATCGGGCTGTTGGAAATAAGATGCATGTTGCACATAAAAAGTGTTGCACAGGCAAGTGTGGTATAATAATATCACCCCTTCCACTTGCCAATTGACACTTAAAGGTCTTTCTTTAAATAACATTACCTAGGTATAAATTGGGATTGTAAGCATATTTGTTTTTACAGAGAGGAGAAATCTATAAGATGTCAAAAGCTATTTTAGTATGATTTGTTTCACTACTGAGATGCCAGTTTCTTAAAATTAATGGAAAACCTGCTGGATTTTAAATTCTGCCTCTAAAACATTGGCCTTTTTTTCTCTTTTCTTTTTTTTTCTTTTACAATATGCATCTGCCTCTGTATGGCTGAGTCTTGTCTGCCTGAACACACTTATTTTCCTGCTGATTTAGTGTCTACAAATAGATGTCTACTTGCAAAACACACCTTTCTTTGAATCCAGCCCACTGAATCAAGCTCATTATCTTAAGACATCTCTACGGGCAAAGGTTATGCTTTCCTGAGCTATATTAATCTCTTTCTCTAAACATCACAGGCTTAATTGGGTTAGATCAGAGTTATACTGTTTTGAATAAAAGGGTGTGATTAATGGGAGCTGTAGACAGCTGGATCGGCACAGTCTGTTTCTACAATGTACACAAACCTATTATCATTATAACTGTGAAACTGCTTGGGGAAACCCAGCGTTGGTAAGCAACTTCCACACTCTGAAAAAAGACCACGATGCAAGGTGAGTGGAGAAAGGGCATTTCTGCATGTCTTGAGGAATTTCTGCCAATAGATCCTTACAGTGAGTAATGCTATCAGGATTCCACCTAATGCTAGTTGCTGTGCTGAAACCCGTCTCCCGATTTCTCGAAAGCTCGCTTCCCCAGTGAAAGTGATTTCTTTTTTTCCTGCTTCGTTTCAAGGCAATTTGTCTAGAGTTTCACCGACTGCTTTGTTCAGCTTCATTTATAGTTGTGAGGAGGCTGAGGGCGATGTGGCTCTGCTTTTCTTTCCATGAAACGTTGATCCAGTATTGTGCAAACTTCCCGACTCCCTGCACTTCCAGGTCAGAAGAAAGGCCCATGGAAGGAGTTGTCCGGGTTGTTTTCTCCTGGGAAGTGCTGGGAAGAGAATGGTGACCTGAAATAAATGTGTCCGC
>NC_083276.1:18374336-18401836 GCF_963506605.1 Zootoca vivipara
GAAAGCCAGGACAAGAATTCCCAAATGCCATTTAACAACCTCCACATTAAGGTAAGTTCAACCCTAAAATCTGTACCCCCCCATGAGAATGTCACTGAAACTTTAATTCACCTTTTCATATGTAGTTTCTGTTCTCAATCATAGATGAACAATGATTTTAAAAAATGCAGAAGAATGTTCTGCCACATTGCTACCAATATTTTCTGATTATTTAATGATAGGGGCTGTAGGCTCTCAAATTTCCCTTTTAGGCAGTTGGCTTGGGAGGGGGGAAGTAAGGGATGCTCTGAGCCTCTAGATCTTTCCCGAGCTTCACACCCTGAAAAACTCAACGCTGATACTGAATCCGTGAATCTAAAGCTCATAATTGATATCTGCTCCTGAGATCGTACAAATTGATTGCAAGGTACACTCAAGACAACCAGTCTGTTGGGAGAAGAGGAGGAGGACAAAGAAAACCACACCAACCTGCAGAAACATTTCAACTGAAGAATTTTGCTGACTCTAAACATATTGTCTGGTTTCTACTAAGGACTTTCTCAAAGCATCTTCTGCACTTAAAGATGCAATCCAGAGTTTGGAAATTTCCCTTCTCCCCTGCCACCGGCCATCTGAGTTGCTATGTAAATAACATTTGTGATAACCGTATTTTTTATCCCAATATGTATCTGCATTGGATTTGAAACTGGTGTTTATAGATGAAATCATTGTCATTGTTTTTCTATATGAAATGGATTCTTAACATTTTTAAAATTGTTATTCTGTTATATATTCCTTCAAATCCATTTGTGATTCACTTCCCATGAAATATATCAAAGTGATTTCACGGTAAAAAAAACATCAGCAATGAAATATGAAATCAATTCCATATCCTAAAACAATTTCATATATATATACTATATATATATATATATATATATATATATATATATATACACACACCAGTATATATATCACACACACACACACACACACACACACACACACACACACACCCCCCTATATATACCTATATATACACACACACCCTCTCTCTCTCTCTCTATATATATATATGCACTATTGGGGAGAGGAGGTATCGGAAGCTGCAGAGGGAACAGGGCTTAGTGAGCTGGGAGAGTCTGTGGCAGAAAGAAGTCCAGAATCAGAGGCAGAAGCTGAGGCAGGAGAATTGGATGAAGAAGGCCAAGAGGCAAAGATGAGTCAGGCTTGTGAAGAGGCACAGGTGTCTCCTTCTCCTGCTGCAACAAGCTCTACTCCCGCCTTGTCTCCAAGAACCAGAAGAGGCATGAAAAGTGCAGAGGAGAGGTTGGTTGCATGCAGACACGGTCTCTTATTGCTTGGGAAAAGCCCTGGAGAAGAGGGGACTTAGATGGCTGTGAGGAGGTAGAGACTTTCAGTCTTAACTTATTTTCATGGAGGAAGACCACCAGGAATGAGCTGCTCTGCCCATTGGTCCTGACATTCAACCAAGCCTGTGGAGATCATGTGTTTGCTAATAAAGAGTTAACTCCATCTTTGAACTGTGTGATTACTGACTAGCATGCTACTATGACACAAAGCTAGTTAAAATTCCTTCCTAGCCACTGAGGGTCACCTGTAACTCAAAGATGAATCCAGACTATGCACCTGTCCATTCATTGTGGGGTTTGTTTGTTTTTTTATTATGTGTGTGTGCAAACCAATAATTTTTGCAAGTCATCCCTAAAATCTCCACAGTAGGGAAAAAAAAACACAAGCCACATTGGGATGGTACTTACTAGAGAGTGGGGGCTACAATAGGATAGTCCTTAGAAAATAGGGGTGGTGGAAGCTTGCGGTGATTCTTCCAGGCACCGCATCCCGCAGAAACTGCGAACGACAACAAAACTGCCATTCCCTGCCTTCCTCTGAAATAATAATAGAATGTTTAGCGTAATGCATTTTGTTTTTCCTTTTGGTTTTCCTCCAGTCTGAAAGACCAAATGTACTTTTGAATATAATTTGGGTGGGTAATCACAAACAGACGAAGAAAAGCACATACAAACATTGTTAAGAGAGAAAGATGTAAATCGTAACACTTAGAACTAATGTATTTTCTTCTTCCTCCCTCCTCCTTTCTTTCCTCCCTTTCCATTTCTAAAGGGGATATATATATATATAATAAAAAATTCTGGCACAGTTATCATTCATGTTGATGTCAACAGCCCTACATAGACAGGTAAGAGGAAAATACCACCCCCAGGGTTCCTATTCATGGTTCTCAGCAGGGCCTTGTCTGTAATTACTGTGGCCTAGTTATTTCTCAGGGGAAAAAAGTCCAGCACTGGATCCTTTTTTTCTTAATAGGTGAAGTTGAACCTAAAGCACTGTAATTTTAATCAAATCTTTCCCATCTGCGTGTACGTCTCTGAGAAGTTGAAGATTTAAGTGTATGTTGTAGGGTTTGTTGAATAGTCCCAGCAGGGGGAGAAGGGGCAGAGCGATGGTAATTATGTTATACTTAAAGGTATTTCGGTTGCCAAGGAAGTTTCTTTTCCTTTTCTCTAGCCACACACACACACACACACACACACACACACACACACACCCGCCAACCCCAATCTCCTTTCCCCCCCTCTCCTCCTCCCCCGCAATGAGGGTTAAGATGATGTCACAGGGAGAAAAGGAAATACTGAAAACAGGATAGATGGTGAAGTCGGGCGCAAGCGGGGGAATTGCTGAAGATGCACTTTGCAATGTGTGCAAGGATTCTGGGTAGAGAGTTCCCATGCACTCTTTTGTAGGGGGCAATCCCCCTTTCAGCTGAGATGTCCATCATCCTCTAGGGAAAGGAGCAAAATTGGCCCCGAGGGCACAATAAATGAGCTCTGTTCAAGGATTAGCTTGGGTATAAATGAATTCCTGGTAGGTAGAAAGAACGTTGGCCAGAATTGTGCTTGCAAACCACAACATGCACATACTCACATAGATGAAACTTCACCAACCTGGTGGCAATATGGCATCCTCCCCTTTATATATACAGTGGTACCTCTGGTTAAACTGGGACATAAACTTGGCACAATTTGGCCCACAGGCCAGAGAGGAGGGGACGAATGGCTGGGTGTCATCTCTACATCAAACAGTTTCCACAGTTTCAGTGCATGCAAATTGAAGTACTATTTTGTCCAAATACTGACTGCTGGTCTGGGGCAGATGGATGTTTTTTGTTGCCAAATTAATAATTTTTAAATGGTGAGATACCACACACACACACACACACACACACACACACATGCATGTGTACCAGGATATAAAATTCAATTCTTTCTTCTTTAATTAAAAATGAAGACGTTCATAATTTTTCTCCATCTAATTTGACATGACAGTTATGATTCTGCTTTTTTGACACCCAAGTCACATAGCAACATATTACCACTCCATAGCAACTTCCTGGCTTCTCATACAGTAATGATCTTTGATGTTAATCATTTGATAAAATACACTTTTAATTGAAAGGTAAATAGGAACATAATATTCTGCATATAGGCATGCAGTTCAAAACAAACTCCCACATCTTCTGCAAAAAGAGAAATGAAAAGAAAAGTGATGAATAAAACTTTATTTTGATCAGTGCAAAATTGCTTAGGGTCCTGGAGGAAACAACGAGCAAACATAATAGCCTTATTCACGCATTTCACCAAACACAGGAGTGAGCTGCCTCTACACATGGACAGGCACTTGTGTGAAAGAGCGGGCGCTTGTTGGCAGCTCAACGATTTGCCCACACACCCAGAAAGAAGACTCGAGACACACGCAATTGGATAGAAACAGGTATTATTTATTATAAAATGATAGAATCTGCAGGCAATTCAACCAGTTATGAAAGTGTGGGCAAGTGAATTCTGGATAAGTTAAGCAGAGACGCATGTCTCTGAGCATGCTCACCCAAACCATCCCACCCTTTACCCCAAAGCTCCAGGGCAGGTCACCCATGCTTCTCCCTGCTGAGTCTACAATCATAACACTGAAACTAAGGAGAAGGAAGCTGACAGCCATTGACACCCTCAAGGCTCATTGTTAGTAAGAAAGTCGTTAGCTGAGGTTGGAGGGGAAGCGCTTTCTTTGCCCTAAAAGAGAAGCCTCCCCTAGATAATGGCAATTATTTACTTCCTTACATCATTTATGAATCACTTCCCATGAAGCACCCCAAATAAATTTACAATACAATAAGAAACAACTGGGACACGGGTGGCACTGTGGTCTAAACCACTGAGCCTAGGACTTGCCAATCGGAAGGTCGGTGGTTCGAATCCCTGTGACGGGGTGAGCTCCCATTGCTCGGTCCCACCTCCTGCCCCCCTAGCAGTTTGAAAGCACGTCAAAGTACAAGTAGATAAATAGATACCGCTCCGGCAGGAAGGTAAATGGCGTTTCCGTGCGCTGCTCTGGTTTCGCCGGAAGCGGCTTAGTCATGCTGGCCACATGACCCAGAAAAACTGTCTGTGGACAAACGTCGGCTCCCTTGGCCAGTAAAGCGAGATGAGCGCCGCAACCCCAGAGTCATTTGTGACTGGACTTAACTGTCAGGGGTCCTTTACCTTTACCTTTTAAAGAAACAATTACATATATTGAAACAATTTAACTAAAACAAATTAACAAAAACCCTAACACACTGCCAAAAAAGATAGATACAATACCATAGAAACCACTGAGAGGAAATAGCCAAGCCACTTTAAAAAAGAGAAAGAGAGAGAGAGAATCATATTACGTATGTTTTTAGCTGAAAAAGGAATCTGAAGAATTCACCCACCCTGAGCTTTTGGCCTTCACCCCCCTCTCTCCCCCCCTCCCTCAATCATCTCACCTCACCCATGAACTATAACTCCCATCAGCCCCAGCAAGCACTCACCAATGACTAGGGATGATGGGAATTGCAGTTCAGTGGTTGTGTGCTGTAAGGGGCTGGGAAACCAGGGTTCGAATCCCTGTTCAGCCATGAAGCTCACTGAGGAAAGTCTCTCGGCCTAACTTACCTCACAGAGTTGTTGTGAGGATAAAATGGAGAGGAAGAGAATTAGGTGCACCACGCTTCCAAGCTCCTTGGAAGTGTATTATAATTATAATTATTGCATTTATTATAATGTAATAAATAAATAAAACAAAATAGTAAATTGGAGTTATTCTGGCTGTGTCTCTTTTCACTGCACGTGAATGATTTCAATGAGATCACGCCACTACAGGCCTCAGTTTTAATGCAGTCCCTCCAGAAACTTCCGGCAATAGTCCGGCAGCCAAAGGATGGGAAGAAGTATGCAGGAAATGGTATATACCATTTCAAACCCACATCTTTGTCCTCTAGTATGCCAGGGTATTCCTCTTCCCCACCTTGTCAGCAATCAACGCTATTCATCCTTGTGTGCTTGGTTATACAAATAATCCAGAATTGCATGGTGTTTGATCTCTTGTTGTGACATATCTTTACATGTACCGAAAGAATATATATTTCACCAATGAAGTAGCCGGGAGATCTTCTGTCTCTCCTCATATGTGAAACGTCACAACATAGATCAGCTGTCATGGGAATATGTATTACATATTTTCTAAGCCATTGTTCTACAATAAAGGGATAAAGGGAAGTTGGAGGTAGACGCTGAAGTTCACTCAGAACATACAGTAACACCCAAATAAATTTCCCGCACACAGGACTTTATGGGGACTTCAGCTGTGCTTTATAAAGTACAGCCTGTCCCTTTATGAGGGAACCATAGAGTTAAGAGGGGCTTTGAAGGCTATCTCATTCAATCCTTGCTTGATGCAGTACATCCCCAACAGAAAGCAGAATATGCCTTGCTCAATGTTGGCACATCTCCATCAGATGGCTGTCCACCCTCTGTTTGAAGACCTTGAGTGAGGGACAACCTATTCCTCCTCTAGAAACTGCCTTATACCAAGTCGAAATACTTATCCATAGAGCCCAGTAACTTCTACTGCTTGTGGTTCTCCTGCTTGTGTGTTTAAATCAGTGGACTTTCACATCAATTGTTACTCGATTCTTTTAGCTAAAGCAGGATGGTGAACCTCAGGTTTGAGGAGGAGCTTTCTATCTGGCTCTCAGGACTCTCGCCAGACCAAACCCTTCCCTGGCCCTCCTTGGGTGTTTCTTCCTGGCTAGAGGGTATCCTCAAACTATATCAACAACAACAACAACAACAACAACAACAACAACAACACGTGCCCAGGCGGAGACCCCCCAGCCCTGTGTGACACCAGAAGGAATAACCAGTTATGACAACGTGTTATGGAATTAAAAATTGGCCACAACTTTATTAAACCTTTCAGATGCAGGAAGACCTTGGCTTAGGCATTGGGCGTGTATCCCTCCTAGCCCCCCAGCCGGGGGAACTGGGGCTCCTTAGGGTGAATGGAATATGGGAGGGTGCACAGCAAGACGCAGCCCATCCCATATCCCCGCAACGCAGGGGAGTTCACTGGCTGAGTTCACCTATTTAAGCAGCTGGCCCCGCCTCCCTGTAGGGCTGATTGGCTGAGGTTTGGCGGGAACCTCCAATGAGTAGCACAGGGAGGCAGGCCAGCTCAGCCAGCTGGTGGGTCCCAAGGGGCCGGGGCATAGCTGCCAAGTTTTCCCTTTTCTCGCGAGGAAGCCTATTCAGCATAAGGGAATTTCCCTTAAAAAAAGGGATAACTTGGCAGCTATGGGCCGGGGTGCTGCATGTGGTCCCACAAAAGGTGCCCACAAGGAAGGTGTGAGTGCTCATTTATACCCCACCCATCTAACTCGGTTGCCCCAGCCACCCTGGGCGGCTTCCAACATATATAAAAACATAACAAAACATTAAACTTCCATGTGCAGGGCTGCCTTCAGATGTCTTCTAAAGGTTTTATAGTTACTTATCTCCATGGCTCAGGGGTTGCATAACTCCATACCCTCCAACATTTCTCCAATGGAAAAAGAGACCTCCTAAGAAACCGGGACAGCTTCTGTAAATCCAGGACTGTCCTGGGAAAATAGGGACACTTGAAGGGTCTGTACTTGCCCCCGATGAAAATTCTGCCCCTTCTTCTCATTTCTTTGCCCCACACTGGACCCAGTGAAGCTCCCTTCCTGATGGTACCCCACGGGTTTCAAGGGAAGAAACATATAGGTTTGCGGGGGGGGGGAGTGCATGCAGATTTAATTGCTTCCATTATAATCATATATGGGGCAGCCCCTATGGAGGTTGCACTTGCATGCCCATACAAAATAACACCTTGTCCCACATAATGAACCTAATCCTGAAGCAACTCTTACCTGGGCGATTGTGCTATCTGTGGGTTAAGGCAGCCTTTGAACGAAATAAAATCTAAAGCATCTGTCTTTTTTCATTTACATGTCAAAACATAATTGGCTATGGTTTGGGTTTGTTGCCTTTATTACTTTTAATAGCTGTACAGCCACTGATTGCCCAAGCTGATGGTTAATTTAATTTCTGTCAATACAATATTGGGACTGTCTGCATATCCAGGCCATGATTAACTGCCGCAGAGTCCATAACAGTAGTGTTATTATTACTGCATTTAACTACCTCTCGGGAGAAGACAAATTAAATTATGTTGAAAATGCTGTTGATTATCATTACAGACTTATTTGTAGAGCACAATTACTGATCTGTTGTAAAATAAATCAAATTTTTTTATCATCTTGGTGTAAATTAAATGTAATGTGGGCGAGTGGAGAGTGGTTGCCGAAAAGGTTCAGGCAGTGTTGTTGTTTTTTTAGTGGGTTTTTTTTCTTTTGCAGAAGTCAACCGAGCACTGAATTAAAATAATAATCATAGATGAACACGATATTATATTTTAATAACAAGCTCCTTCACAACCAAGCATGCCTCATATATTATGTGATTTCAACAATTAAAAAAGAAGCAGCAGCAAACTTCGGGTGCTTTATGTTCTGTGTTGACTTAAACAAAAGGTTGAGGCCTTCAAATAAATTATTGGATTCTGTTACCTCTATACAAGCTGAAATCGTGGTTCAAGGAGCTAATTTAAGAGACAGCTTTAAAAATACAATTACATTAATAGCTTACATGTGGCAGTCTTTTAGCGTTTCCTTTTCATCCGTGATATAACTACCCCTGCCAGAATGTATTATTATCATCTAATAGTCTTGCCTTTACTTCAGCAGTGGGGGAATCTCAGGCCCTGGGGACTGAATGCAGACCTCCAGCTCTTCCTAGCTGGCTCCCAGGACTGTACTTAGGTCATGTTTACCCGGACCAAGCCTAGGGGCGGATTTAGAGCAGCATGAGCAATGTGGTTGCATCGGGAGCACAGCCAAGGATAGCACCTTCTCAAAGTCTGGTAAGCACTTGCCTTGTTTCGGGAAGGCGGCGCAAGGGGTCTGACAGGATCCTGGAATCTGCCTTTCTCCTACTCAAAGCCAGGCAAGCACTTAGCAGGCTTTGGGGAGGAGAAAGGGCTCTCGGACCCTGCCAGAGCCTTGCACCTCCTTGTCACAGCCCGGCTTAGGTTGGCGCCACAAGCAGTGGCATAGCATGGGTTGCCAGTGCTCGGGGCCACTTGGAGGGGGGTGGAGGGAAGGAAACAGACAGAGCACACATGTGAATTCAACTGCCCAATCATGGCTGTGTCACCCAAGAGATCACAGCCACATAGATAAGAAAATAAGAGTCGTTCTGTTGTCTGGAAAGGTCACTTCCTGGTTCGCATGCAGAAACTCTTTTTAATGGAGTCCAGAGACGGAAGCGTGCAGCTGTATTAAGGCAGCACCAAATGTTGAAATTTTGCACCCCCTAACAATTTTGCGCCTGGCAGAACCGCCCCCTCATGCTACACCACTGGCCATGAGAGCTGATGGGAGGGCATCAAATGGCATCGCACAGTGTGGCATATTACCAAGGTCTGTCCCTGCCACACCCCTCAGCAGCCCTACACATCACCCTTCTAGTGCTGTTATTTGGCAAGGATATATGTCTTTGAACTGTGATAATAAGATATTTTGCTTGCCTGGATGGAGGACGGAGAGTGGCCACACCAGCTTTGGCCACATCCACCACATGGGAGAATCCTAATCAATCAACACACCAAATAGCTGCCCCATTAACAAGGTGCTTGGGTGTCAATCTTTGAATCTAAATAATATACAAATGTTTTCAGCCCAACTGCATCCCATGGAAGGCTGCGCATGAGAGAATGTGTTTTCTTGTCTGGAAAGGTGCCCTGCTTTACTTCATCAGCAGCTGCAAAAAGAATGAAATATTTTCTATTTATATATGCGATCATAGAAGGGAGGAGGGAGAGAGGGAAGGAGAAGAAAGGATATACCCATGGAGAAGGAATTTATCGCATCCCCTTTTTCTCAGTGGGCTGACCCAGGAGGTTATTTCATCCAAGAGACTTACATCAGCAGAAAGGGGAGAGGGAATTATTTTCACAAGTTACCCCGTAATGGCGTGAGCTCCCGTTGCTCGGTCCCTGCTCCTGCCAAACTAGCAGTTCGAAAGCACGTCAAAGTGCAAGTAGATCAATAGGTACTGCTCTGACGGGAAGGTAAATGGCGTATCCGTACACTGCTCTGGTTTTGTCAGAAGCGGCTTAGTCATGCTGGCCACATGACCTGGAAAAACTGCAGACAAACGCCAGCTCTCTTGGCCTATAAAACTAGATGAGCGCTGCAACCCCAGAGTCGTTCACAACTGGACTTAACTGTCAGGGGTCCTTCACCTTTACCTTTTTACCCTCTCGTGCTACAGTCCCTTCGCACCACCTCCCACATTGTTCCAAATGGTACCCCAACTCTCCGGTCAGATTTATGGTGGTGTAGGGAGCAGTACAGGGAAAGAGAGAATAAGCAAGAATCCCACCCTGTTTTCCACTCATGGAAACCTCCACTGGATCAAAGAGCCTTCTGTCAGTGGACACAACAGGATACAATCACTTTTGCAGTCACTTCAAAAGGCTACCTGCCAACACACTGATGATGCGACCTGAAGCCTACCATGGCAATCTGAATACCTTTGATAATTATGTCATGGCTTTTCCAAGATGTGTCCTCTTCAGCCCTCTGAAAACTTGCAGATTAATTTAGCTCTTTGTCACAAATTGGAAGTGGCATGTCATTCGTATTAGAAATCTAAGAGGTAAGGAAATATTTCATTCAGTAAAACAAATGCAATTTGCCTTTCGTCTTCCCCGCCCCCCCCCACTCCAAATGCAAGTTGTCATGAGCTATTTTGTTTGGGAGTTCTTGAATCTCTACTTATAGAAATGCAAAGGGTTAAACAGTGAAAAGTTTCTAGGGGGTGGGGTGGGGCGAGAGACAATTTCTAAATTCAAAGTACCAGTAAATACACATTTGTGATTACATATGTGAATGTACACTGGGCGGTTTCCAACATGTATAAAAACATAATAAACTATTTTAAAAATGTCCCTATACAGGGCTGCCTTCAGATGTCTTATAAAGGTTATATAGTTACTTACAGTGGTACCTCATTTTGCGAACGAGATCCGTTCCGGCGACCAGTTCGCAACATGAAAAGGCCGCAACATGAAGCACTGCATCTGCACATGCGTGAAGTGCGATTTAGCGCTTCTGCGCATGCGCACAGGTCACGGACGCGCCGAACCCAGAAGTAACCCATTCTGGGATTTCCAGGTTCGGCGCGTTCGTAACCTGAAAGGACGCAACATGAAGCAGACGAATCCTGAGGTATGACTGCATCTCCTTGGCTCGGGGATCACATAACTCCGTACTCTCCAACATTTCTCCGATGAAAATAGGGCTGTTCTACCATACTCGCCAAAGGGACCCAGGTGGCGCTGTGGAAAGGGACCCAGGTGGCGCTGTGGTTAAACCACTGAGCCTAGGGCTTGCTGATCAGAAGGTCGGCGGTTCGAATCCCTGTGACGGGGTGAGCTCCCGTTGCTTGGTCCCAGCTCCTGCCAACCTAGCAGTTCGAAAGCACGTCAAAATGCAAGTAGATAAATAGGAACCGCTACAGCGGGAAGGTAAACGGTGTTTCCGTGTGCTGCTCTGGTTTGCCAGAAGCGGCTTTGTCATGCTGGCCACATGACCTGGAAGCTATACGCCGGCTCCCTCGGCCAATAATGCGAGATGAGCGCGCAACCCCAGAGTCGGTCACGACTGGACCTAATGGTCAGGGGTCCCTTTACCTTTACCTTTACCATACTCGCCAACATTTCTCCAATGAAAATATGGGCATCATAAGGGAAAGCAGGACATTCCGGGATCAAATCAGAAACCGGGATGGCTTCTGTAAATCCAGGACGTCCCTGGAAAACAGAGAACTTGTGAGGGGAGTCTGCTATTGTACATCCCATTCCAGCCAGACAAATGCACTCAGGAAGGGTGAACTATGTGGTCAGGGAAGGGATTTGGCCTAGGGAGAGTCTCCGAGAGGCCACTAGGGACACATTCAGTTCCCAGGCCCAGGTTTTTTCTCTCTCTCTCCAACTCTGCTCCAACTCTGGCAATTCCATTAAGTGAAACATTTCACAAGAAGTCCTGAAATCAGAGGGTGTTGAGTAGCCATGAGTGCTGTATCAGAAAAGAGCAACAGCCACCTTGTCCTTCCAAACTGCAACACAACTATCCCTCACCCCACCTCCCTTTCTGGTCCAAACCAAAGAATCTATAAATGCTTTACCAAGAGTGATTCTTGTCAAGAACCTGTTCAGCTCAGGGTTAAGGGGATTCAGAAGTGGCCTTGGCATAGGAAACCTGGATCCTAGTTAGTAGACACACCCACAAAATTAAATTTCACAACAAGCTAGCAACAAAAACAAAGCTACAGTAAGGGGCAACACACGGGAGATCATTAGCAAGATGATGAAACCAGACTTTAAGTCACTGCAGAGCATCCTTTTTTGTAGGAAATTAATTTGGTCGACTCAGTTGCCAAGAGATGTTTGGAGACAAGCCAAGAGACTTATGGCAATAAATCAACAGGAAATAACATAAACAGAAATAACTGATATTGTCAGAAAGATAGCGCCTTGATGTCTTGGAGTGTATTTGTTTTCTTCATTTCTTTTACCCAAAATTTGTGGCACTGAATATGGGGACATTTCTACAAAGGTGAAGTACTGTATCAAAAACTGATATTTGTCCTGCTGAAGCTCAAGGACAATCCTGTTTAAAAGGAAAATGGTAATAAAATGCAACTCACTTGTAGCCCTCCAGAGATAGTTGGCCTCCAACTTCCATCCAGTTCCACTAGCGTGGCCGATTATTCAGTTCATAATACAGCCAAGCATAACAAAATTGGGAACCTTCAAACTGCAAGCTGGGCAACTACAAACATCAGCAATATCACTGCTTAATCACAGCACAACATTTGAGAATTACTGGATTACAGTGGTAGGTAAAGGTAAAAGGTAAAAGACCCCTGGATGGTTAAGTCCAGTCAAAGGCGACTATGGGGTTGCAGTGCTAATCTTGCGTTCAGGCCTAGGGAGCCTGCGTTTGTCCACAGACAGCCTTCCAGACCATGTGGCCAGCATGACCAAACCACTTCTGGCACAACGGAACACCGTGACGGAAACCAAAGCGCACAGAAACACCATTTACCTTCCTGCCGTAACAGTACCTATTTATCTACTTGCACTGGCATGCTTTCGAACTGCTAGGTTCGAAATGGGGGAGAGCAATGGGAGCTCACCCCATCATGGCGATTCAAACCGCTGACCTTCTGATCGGCAAGCCCAAGCGGCTCAGTAGTTTAGACCACAGCACCACCCACATCCCGGGTTAAAAAACAGTGGTGCACTGTATTGGTAGCTGGGTCTACGGTGAAGTGCTCTAATGAAGACTCTGAAACCAACAAGCTGTTGTCCAGATGTTGCTGGACTCCAACTCCCATAATTCCCAGTCAACATGGTACAGGATGATGGGAGCTGTAGTCCAACAGCATCTGGGATCAAACCACATCAACTGTTTCTCCTTGGACCCCTCAGTTTTCATTGAAAGCCAGCCTGATCAAAGCAACATATTGAGGGAGCAAAGCCAAGAGGTTGTTTGCATTGGCCCTTGTGTGGACCTGATCACATAAAAATAACCCATCCCGTTAATAGATAAGGGTGTGAGCCCCGGAGAGCAAATGCCACGCTTCAAAACAGCTGTTTTCGGGAGAAGTGACTTCCTATTCTCAGTAGGACTTATTGCTCAGGTTGTACAGGCAGAAAGTTATTTAGTTATATGCATTATGTTCAGAGTGAGCTGAGTGCATGTAATTTATGACTGTTGCACTTTAATGCATATTTAATAAAGCTGCCGACATTTATACTCTAAATCGACTGTGTCAATTTTGTTTGCTTTGGAAGCCTGGAGAAGTCCCATGGCAATGCTGACATTCCTAGGGAGAGATTTAAATTGTAAGACATTTCATTTGAGAGGAGAGACCTTTTAATATACTTGTAGCTTGATATGGCTAGGTGCAATCGGCAAGCGTTGATGAACACCTACAGAAAACGAGAGAGAAAGGATGTCACCTCCCCCGCCCTCAAAGAAATAGAATAAGCCTTCATTTTCAGACAAAAGACCACTCCATGATACCATGTCATTTCTAAGAGCCAAAAATAATACTCTCTCTTTGAGCTTTGTTTGCATAAAACATAGAAATGCAATACTCTTGACTAGACGGCCTTGACCGTCAGCCCATGCTAGTATTATTATTATTATATTTTAGTAAACAGTGGTATCTGCCACCACTATTACTCACATGCCTGCCCCAAGGTCACTTTGTGTACTTCATGGCTGAATGGGGATTTGTTTTTGTTTTTTGTTTATTAGCTTTATTAACAATCTCTTATATCGTAGGACACATTTCATATAGCATATCTCGTAGAACATATACATATGTATTGTACATCTTCTTGAGTAAAGATATATATAATCAAGGAGTGTGGTGGAGTCTCCTCCTTTGGAGGTCTTTAAGTGGAGGCTTGACAGGCATATGTCAAGAATGCTTTGATGGTGTTTCCTGCTTGGCAGGGGGTTGGACTGGATGGCCCTTGTGGTCTCTTCCAACTCTATGATTCTATGATTCTATAATCCGTGTAAGCAAAAACCATATACAAGTAGTATTCTGTTTACTTACATAAATTAAACTCATTCATATTTTTACTATCTTTTGTTGTCTTATCTATTTATTAACATGAATTAAAGAAGAACCACCCCCCCCCAAAAAAAAGGTGTAGTTGGACTTCCTATCATTTCCTGGTGTATAGTCTTATTCTAGTAATGAATGTACCTATCATTATTGGGTTATTCTTTATATTCCTTCTAATACATTCTTACAACAGTTAGTACCTCTTGACTTATTTCTCATATGTTATTTCTCAATATAGGGGTCAATCAAATGCTGCCATAGACATTATGCCACTGTTATAATTTCGCAAATATTTCCTATATTTATCTCATTTTTGTACAAATACTTGTCTTCTGTTGCCTCTCAAGCTATTAGTCAGTTGCACCATTTCTACATAATCCTGTAATTTATTTTGCCAGTCCGATATGGTTGGAACATTTCCCCCTTGCCAGTTCATTGTTATCAATGTTCGAGCTGCAGCCGTGGCATATAGAAAAATTTCTCTCATTTTTTTTGGAATATCGTTGCCGAGAGTGGGTTGAGTGGGGATTTGAATCTGGGGCTCCTCAGTCAGCAGTCTAAGCCCACCATGCAGACCTTCCAAGTGTCCCTATTTTCCAGGACAGTTTTGAATTTACAGAAGCCATCCTAGCTTCTGATTTGACCCTGGAATTTCCTGCTTTCCCTTAGGATGTCCCTATTTTCATTGGAGAAATGTTGGAGGGTATGGAGTTATGCAACCCCCGAGTCAAGGAGATAAGTAACTATGTAACCTTTAGAAGACATCTGAAGGAAGTTTTTTAAAAAATATTTAATGTTTTATTATGTTTTTTATATATATGTTGGAAGCTGCACAAGGTGGCTGGGGCAAACCAGTCAGATGGGTGGGGTATAAACAACATTGATAATGATCATCATCACCATCCCTATTTTCATCAGAGAAATGTTGGAGGGTGTGTACCATGCTATCTTCTACCCCACCTCAAGGATCATTCAGAGAATATAGCTGAACTCCATCATAGATATCCGTTCAGGTTTATTAATTCAAATCAGAATGTGCTTATTGCATTCCCATATACCTCACTGTCTTTTTCATGCATTTGTTAAAGTAACTATTGTATAAAGGTAAAGGTAAAGGGACCCCTGACCATTAGGTACAGTCGCAGACGACTCTGGGGTTGCGGTGCTCATCTCGCTTTACTGGCCGAGGGAGCCGACGTACAGCTTCCGAGTCATGTGGCCAGCATGACAAAGCCACTTCTGGAGAACCAAAGCAGCACTGCGGCCATTTTGGAACTGGGCAGAGCAGCATCGAAAGTCGCTTCTGAGCATGCTCCGCCCAGTTCCAAAATGGCCACCGTGCCAGAAATCACTTCTGCGCATGTCCAGAGACTCCAGACATGCGCAGAAGGAGCCTCCCCTAGTCGGTAAGTAAACTGGGGGGGAAACAAAAAAAGAGCAGTTTTTCCAGCTGGGAACGGCTGGAAAAACAGGGGTTTCCCGGGAAATACGGGAGACTTGGCAGCTATGCGCATGCCACCCTTGCATGCCGCCGCGGACGGACTGTGCATGTGCGGACATACACAGTCCGTCCTGGCGCATGTGTCGTGATGTCACAACGCATGCGTCAGACTGTGTCGTGACGTCACAACGCACGCGCCAGGATGGACTGCGTATGTGCCGCCCTGGGCAGCCAAGCAGCACCGTTCGCCACTGCTCTGCACTCCTTCCTCTCCTCCCCTGCCATGATTGGTGGTGCCATAGATTATTTGACCATGTGGACTTGTGCTTGCATTGGGGCAAAAAGATCTGATAAAGCATAGGAACCATTTTAAATCACATTTTTTGTGTGTGCGCGCACAATTTTCTTACTCTACTGCTCCAATTTGTATTCAAAGCAAGGATGGCCATTTATTACATTTTATGATGTGGGGTGTTTTTTTGTTTGGGGTTGGGGTGGTTTTTTTTTGAAAATAAATGCTTCTTTGACATAAACTTTAGAGCTTTTCAAATTCCACCTCCACCTTGCTGGAGGCAAAAAAATTCATCTAAATATTATTGAATTCCGGCACAACATTAGCATGCAGAGATATTTACAATAACAGAGCCATTACAACTCAATCAAAAGCTGATTTCAGCCAGAATTATGCAGAATTAAATCTTGCCAGATTCAAATTATTAAAAATCAGAGACTCAATAAAGTGTGGTCTAGGAGCCCCATTTATCAAGGGAGTGAAGAAGTACTTCTGCCGTTATGGTGACTTTTTCATATATATATTCTGCAGGAATTTGCATGTATTTTAAAAGATATGAGTTTAATTCCTATGGAGTTCAGGCAACTATGCTCTATTTAGAAGGTAATAGAATCCAACTCAGAATAAGTTCTTTATGTTTTACTGTTTACTACCACTACACCACTATCTCTCTCTCTCTCTCTCTCTCTCTCTCTCTCTCTCTCTCTCTCTCTCTCTCTCTCTCTCTCTCTCTCTCTCTCTCTCTCTCTCTCTCTTAAAAGACCAGTTTTAATGTTTGGATTTGGGTCCTCCCAGACACTGAAATGCAAGAGGCACGCCTGTGCTGCATTTAATGAAAGCTGAACTGACAATATTAGCAGGTAGGAAAAAATGCAAATCAATATTAAAAAGGACACAGTGAGAGGAAAATAACATATGATCCAATTGTCCCTATTTACCAAGGACAGGCCTGGTTTTCTGCTGCCTGTCCCTCATAAATCACTGTTCCCATTTCCCCCCAAATTTGCCTTTTGAGGAAACCTTTGAAAAGTTTTATCAGTGTGACAGATTGCTAATGTTTACTTTTCAGGCCTTCACCACCACTGCCAGGGCTTCTAAATGTTAAATATCTCAGTGGGAGGGGAGCCATTTTGTTTTCATTGCACATGCTTGTAAATTCAGGTGCATGAACACCAATGTGTTGTGTCATGCGCAGTCCGCCATTCCACACATTGTTTCTGAATATATTGCATTTGAACATTTGACAGAACATTAAAAAACATATGGGACATGCTAGATCAGATCAAAAGTCCATCTAGGCCAGGCATCCCCAACCTTCGGCCCTCCATATGTTTTGGACTACAATTCCCATCATCCCTGACCACTGGTCCTGTTAGCTAAGGATCATGGGAGTTGTAGGCCAAAACATCTGGAAGGCCGCAGGTCGGGGATGCCTGATCTTCTAGGCCAGTGTTTCTCAACCAGTGTGCCTCCAGATGTTTTGGGACTACAACTCCCATCATTCCTGACCACTGGTCTTGCTACCTAGGGATGATGGGAGTTGTAGTCCCAAAACATCTGGAGGCACAGTGGTTGAGAAACACTGTTCTAGGCCATGTTTACAGCACATCATACATTTAAACCACTATATACCACTTTAAATATGGCTTCCCACAAAGAATTCTGGGAGCTGTATTTTGTTAAGGATGCTGAAAGTCTTAAGGAGACCCCTTTTCACCCAAGCACAAAACAACAGTTTTCAGAGTTCCCTGTGAAGAGGGGTTGCAGTCCCTCCAAGTGTCCCTGTTTTCCAAGGACAGTCCTGGATTTACAGAAGCCATCCCAGTTTTTTATTTGATCCTGGAATGTCCCGCACAAACCGGTGGTAGGTGGTCAAAGTCTCTAATTGCATTTCTGAAAGCTAAAAATATTAGTGTTCAAATGGATAGGGGATGGGGAGAGAATTTGTTCATAAATAATGAATAAATTAATTAAGACACAAACTCAGGTATAATTAAAGATAATTGCAAGTATACATAGATATCTAATTCAGACGTCCCCTATGGCAGTACAAGTCCCCAGTTAACAACAATACCGGGAGTACTTCACAGGATCGCCCTAACTGTCTGATGCATTTTTGGCCCATTATCTTACAGAAAAGAGAGAGAGGGAGAGAAGAGAACGCTTTTTCTCACTTTATCACAGAGGGAAATCATCAAAGGGAATCTTGAGGCAATGTTTTTTTTTTATTATTATTATTATTTTGTAAATATTTTTTATTAAGGATTTTCTTGGGTTACAAAGGTAATGCAACGTCTCATTTCTTTTTTCCCTCCCATGTATCATTTTTACACATCAATTTTACTTGTTGAGACATTATGAGGAAGGGGGGAAAGAGGTGGGTGGGATGGGGAGTTGGGTGTGGTGGATTGCCGATGTTTCTGTTTTTCTTGGTATGTGTAGGGGTTCGGTGTCAGCGTCGTTTGTGCAGGTTCTCTGTTGTTCGTTCGTGCTTCTTTGTTGGTGAGAGAGGTCAGGATTTGTCTTAGGATGTGATTGTTCATTTGCGGTTGGCTGTGGTGATCCTTACTTCTTGTGTGAGTGGGGAGGGAGGGTGTTTTGATTAGGTTAGCCATATTGATAAGAATTAAACTAGATGTTCGCTTTATTACACCCTGATCATATACAATGTACCCCAAAGAGCTTTCATGAACAACATGTCAGGAAGTGATTACAGAACAGACAGGCGCATGAGCCAATGTTGTGGGGAACTGGTGGAGTTAGGGTGGAACGAGCCACTGCTTTGGAAAATGTCACTCATTTTATTGAGAGATCTTAAGCTAATGTTCTAGATGTCTGTCTGTCTGTCTGTCTGTCTGTCTGTCTGTCTGTCTGTCTGTCTGTCTGTCTGTCTGTCCAAGGAAACCAAGGAAACCAAGGAAACCGTTCGAAAACCAAGGAAACCGTTCGAAACAGAACAGAATTGTATACATGCCGCAAAAGCTGCATAACAAAGGTGCCAGGTGAACCTCTGTGTGGACCTGAGAAGACTGGTAGAAAGGTTGGCAGTCTGGAAACAAACTGGCAACCAAGGCAGATTTAGACCTGTGCAACTGGTGGTGCTGTGGTCTAAACCACTGAGCCTCTTGGGCTTGCTGATCGGAAGATCAGCAGTTCCAATCCCCGTGATAGGGTGAGCTCCCGTTGTTCGGTCCCAGCTCCTGCCAACCTAGCAGTTCGAAAGCACACCAGCACAAGTAGATAAATAGGTACCGCTGCGGCAGGAAGGTAAACGGCGTTTCCGTGAACTCTGGCTTTCGTCACAGTGTAATATTAAGCCAGAAGTGATTTAGTCATGCTGGCCAGAAAGCTGTCTGTGGACAAACACCGGCTCCCTCATCTCCCTCAGAGATGAGTACTGCAACCTCATAGTCGCCTTTGACTGGACTTAACCATCCAGGGGTCCTTTACCTTTACCTTTAGACCTGTGCAAGCAGTGCACATGCATGGGATGCTGAAACAAGGCAGCAGCATCCAAGGTTAGGGTTGCCAAACACCCGGAATTTCCCGGACATTGATGGGATCGCTGAAATGACAATGGAAATGGGTACGTATGGCAACCCATAATAATAATATTAATAATAATAATAATAATAATAATATATTATTTATACCCCGCCCATCTGGCCGGGTTCCCCCAGCCACTCTGGGCGGCTTCCAACAAAACAGAAATTCTAAAATACAGAAATCCATCAAACATTAAAATACAGAAATCCATCAAACATTAAAAGCTTCCCTAAACAGGGCTGCCTTGAGATGCCTTCTAAAGGTCTGGTAATTGTTGTTCTCTTTGACCTCTAGTGGGAGGGCATTCCACAGGGTGGGTGCCACTACCGAGAAGGCCCTCTGCCTGGTTCCCTGTAACTTGGCTTCTCGTAGTGAGGGAACCGCCAGAAGGCCCTTGGCGCTGGATCTCAGTGTCCGGGCAGAACGATGGGGATGGAGACGCTCCTTCAGGTATACCGGACCGAGGCCGTTTAGGGCTTTAAAGGTCAACACCAACACTTTGAATTGTGCTCGGAAACGTACTGGGAGCCAATGTAGGTCTTTCAGGACCGGTGTTATGTGGTCTCGGCGGCCGCTCCCAGTCACCAGTCTAGCGGCCGCATTCTGGATTAGTTGTAGTTTCCGGGTCACCTTCAAAGGTAGCCCCACGTAGAGCGCATTGCAGTAGTCCAAGCGAGAGATAACTAGAGCATGCACCACTCTGGAGAGACAGTCAGTGGGCAGGTAGGGACTCAGCCTGCGTACCAGATGGAGCTGATAAACAGCTGTCTTGGACACAGAGTTGACCTGTGCCTCCATGGACAGCTGTGAGTCTAAGATGACTCCCAGGCTGCACACCTGGTTTTTCAGCGGCACAGTTACCCCATTCAGGACCAGGGAGTCCTCCACACCTGCCCGCCTCCTGTCCCCCACAAACAGTACTTCTGTCTTGTCAGGATTCAATCTCAATCTTTTAGCCGCCATCCATCCTCCAACCGCCTCCAAGCACTCACACAGGACCTTCACCGCCTTCACTGGTTCTGATTTAAAAGAGAGGTAGAGCTGGGTATCATCAGCATACTGATGGACACCCAGCCCAAACCCCCTGATGATCTCTCCCAGCGGCTGCATATAGATGTTAAAAAGCATGGGGGAGAGGACAGAACCCTGAGGCACCCCACAAGTGAGAGCCCAGGGGTCTGAACACTCATCCCCCACCACCACTTTCTGAACACGGCCCAGGAGGAAGGAGCGGAACCACTGCATGACAGTGCCCCCAGCTCCCAAACCCTCTAGACGATCCAGAAGGATGTTATGGTCGATGGTGTCAAAAGCCGCTGAGAGATCCAGCAGAACAAGGAAACAGCTCTTACCTTTGTCCCTAGCCCGCCGGAGATCATCGACCAGTGCGACCAAGGCAGTTTCAGTCCCATGATGAGGCCTGAATCCTGACTGGAAGGGATCCAAATGGTCCGCTTCTTCCAGGCGTGCCTGAAGTTGTTCAGCAACCACTCGCTCAATCACCTTGCCCAAGAATGGAAGATTTGAGACTGGGCGATAGTTGGCCATATTGGCCGGATCTAAAGATGGTTTTTTAAGAAGCGGTTTAATAACCGCCTCTTTCAGCGGGTCTGGGAAGGCTCCTTCATGGAGAGAAGCATTTACCAACCCGCGAAGCCCATCGCCCAGCCCTTCCTGGCTAGCTTTTATAAGCCAGGATGGGCAAGGATCAAGGAGACAGGTGGTTGGTTTCACTCGTCGAAGCAGCCTGTCCACATCCTCGGAGGTAACAGATTGAAATGTTTGAAGTGTAGATTTTCTCAATTTTTTATTTTTATTTTTAGAGATTTTTCAATAAAAATAAAAATAAAAGCTCAACAACTTTTGTGTCTGGGTTTTCACTTTTTGAATTATGGCAACCCTAACCAAAGTGGAAACAGAAGTAAGCACTTGGAACCCCTGGAATTTCAGACAGTGCACTGGCATGCAACAATGAAGGGTAAAGGACCCCTGACCGTTAGGTCCAGTCACGGATGACTCTGGGGTTGCTGTGCTCATCTCGCTTTATTGGCCGAGGGAGCCGGCATACAGCTTCCGGGTCACGTGGCCTGCATGACTAAGCTGCTTCTGACAAACCAGAGCAGTGCACAGAAACGCCATTTACCTTCCCGTTGTAGCAGTACCTATTTATCTACTTGCACTTTGATGTGCTTTTGAACTGCTAGGTTGGCAGGAGCTGGGACCAAGCAACGGGAGCTCACCCCGTCGCGGGGATTCGAACCGCCTACCTTCTGATCGGCAAGCCCTAGGTTCTGTGGTTTGACCCACAGCGCCACCTGCGTCCTTGGCATGCAACAATACCTATTTACAAAACCTCTCCTTGATTACGCTAGCCATGCCTTTTCCTCCCCACATATGAAGCAGGAAGTTGGAATTGCAAACCAGGCATACACTCACCCACAGTCCCGTTGTTGATACCCGTCCTCCGCCTTAACATTGCTTGGACCACCTCTCTCTATTTCCAAATGGGCATGCTGAAGGGGAATGGACTATCAATCTGCTTTAAGCTTTTATTTTTGATACAAAACTAGTTTGTGAAAAAGCACTTTCCAAGCAGATAAATTATGCAATAGTGTGTGTGTGTAAACTAGCTAGAAAAATATATATCTAAGTGTGCATTGAACATCAAGCATAATGTTGTGAATACACAGCATTAATTTAGGACATTCTGCAGGGACTACCATCACCTCCCCCAACACTAGTTTTGGCTCCAAAATTGAAGCAGGTTATGATTTGGTGTAGTTCTAGCAAACAGTGCCATGCTCAATTATCAGGCCTACTAGTACTCCTTGGATTTTTTTCCTTTTTTTTGGAAGGCTATGTTTATACATCTGGCTCAGATCTTTTGTTAATTTTCCATGGGATCTAACCTAGACCATTTCTCGGTGTTCTAAAAGAAATTACTTTGTATGATATATTACTTATTTTAATCAAATACAATTTTTTTTCTAATTGTCACAGCTATGGCAAACTCACAGGGGATGGTCTGACTTGTGTACATTTCTGACAGCGAAATCGGTAACAACAGCTGCTTTGTGCCAGCTATCTCATGTACCATACCTCTCAAGTCTTGTCATTCACATCTCCCCTAATTACCAAACATCTGCTTTCCATTCCCATTAACACTCCACTACCAGCTTGTCTAGTTTAATATCAATGACTCCTGACCTCCCCCAAGGAAGACACTTTATGTCAAAATTCCCCCCAAATGGAGCCTGTTTCTGCACTCTAAATTTGTGCATTTTAAATGCGACCATTTCCGAAAATCAGCACACCTCGGGGAAAAATGAATGCATGTTAAAAGTCCCTGTTAAGAGGTAGATCGCAGGCAAAAGGAAGCATTTACCTTCCCATCTCCAAGAAAGAAAAGAATTAAAAGCCTTTTAAAACATTAGTATTAAATGTTACATATAAAACAGTAGGATGCATGACAGGTTAGAAAAGGCAACTTACAGGTTCGGGCGAGTGTCTATCTGGCAAATATAGAACTATTATATGTGAAATGATATCTGTCGACTTAAATAGAGACCCTAATGGAAGGTCCCAACTGCCTTTATTATTTTTTTAATTATAGGTTATTATAACAGTGTTAATGTTCGCTGGTTAATACAGGATTCTAAAATTCAAAAGAATTATGGCTCTATAACTCCCCACCCCATCTTTTATTTCCAGGTTGTGATCTCATAAAAAAAAAAACCTATTTGGAAATCAGTTGGCACTTAAAATATTTAATAGCGTCTTTGTGTTTTCCAGTTGCATCATATTATACTTTCCCAAAGTACAAGGAAGGAGGGGTGGGAAGGGGGTTTGAATGGTGGGAGTCTATTTTTTGCATTAAATGACTCTAAGATTGACTATAATAACCCCATAGTCCCTGCCCCCGAAATCAGAGACAAGCTCTAGATCTAGATCATTATCTATATACTTTGTTGCTTTGATTTGTTGGGTGGTGGTTTAAAAGGTTCCCTGCAAATGGTGACCATGGCTAATGTGCTTTATTTTAAAACAACACAGTGAGACAGCATTCAGACAGCACTTTCTGCTGTTTTCTCGATGGTTCCTTGCCTGATAAATTCCGCGTTTTATGTGATCTTTCACATAAAAGCCACTTCTGGAAATCTAACGGAAGTTTAGTGCCCATTTCCATGTTAATTCTTCCAGGAAAAAAAAATCTGTTCGCAATCCCATTAACCTGGAAAATTGCAGGATGAAATTTGAGGTGGCGTAGTTTATCCCCCTGCCATTTCCATGGAGGGAAGAGAAGCCCACATGTGCAAAATGCTTCCTTATGTCCTACTGTTGTGCCACAGCACACCCACTGATGCGAATGAATGCAATAGGTAGTGCGCTCTAAGAGGATAACTGGAAACGGGGTGAGTCTCTAGGGCAGTGGTTCCCAACGTGGGGCACACACCCCACAGGGGGGCAATTTGATTTTTAAGGGGGGCAATTCGAGTTAGACCAAGTCAACGGCCTTTTAAGCTTCTTCCATGTGAATAGGAGTTTTTGAATAATAATTATATATCCGGGGGGGGGGGTGGATCAGGATTTTAGAGATGCTTAGGTGGGGCATGGCCAAAAAAGGTTGGAAACCATTGTTCTAGGGGGAGGTGAGCACCAGTTTCCAAAGAAGGGAGGAATGCCATCCATTTCTTTGAAGGACAACCAAAAGGCAACCCAATTCTTTTTAACAAATGGAACTCAATTCAACCCAATTTGAAATTGGTTGTTGTCACCTTGAGCACTGCTTCCCAGTTGGCATTCCTCTACAGCAGGGGTCAGCAAACCTTTTCAGCAGGGGGGCAGTCACTGTCCCTCAGACCTTGCGAGGGGCTTTTGAAGGGGGGGGGAATGAACAAATTCTTATGCCCCACAAATAACCCAGAGATGCATTTTAAATAAAAGGACACATTCTACTCTTGTAAAAACATGCTGATTCCTGGACCATCCGCAGGCCGGATTTAGAAGGCGATTGGGCCAGATCTGGCCCCTGGGCCTTAGTTTCCCAACCCATGCTCTACAGCTCTTCTATTTGGCCAGTTCCTCTCCTTTGTGCAGTGGAGGGTGGCCCATTAGGGCAACTGGGACACCACCCCTTCAGCCAGACCCCTCACTTGCCCACCTTCCTACAACCAATCCAGGACGTCTCTTTAGCTTCCTCCTCCTTCGTCTCGGTGATGCTCTTGTAGAATCCAGCAGGCTGGAGGAGGACGGGGCCCAAAGTAGAAAGGGTTTTCTTTGCCAGCAATTGACCCCTCTACCAATGGGGTCTAGCCACCACTGCTTCTATGAGTAGCTTGGGACCTTTGCTCATAGCTCAGTGCTATATTTCAACATTCCCCCCCTTTTAGTCCTCAAACATTCACTTGAATGCACGTTTCCGCTGGCAGTAGCTGTGCTAGTTGTTGTCTGCTTCTGCGTGATGTTAGACTTGCTATATGGAACACAGGTGCAAGCTGTCTCCACGCATGTACAGCTTAGCCGTTGTGTACACTCATTGAACCTTACAACAATGATTATTTGATTTTATATGACTTTTCTACAGTGTTAGTCACCCTGGAGAATCTCTGGAGCCATGCTTGGTGGGGTAGGGATGTTTGTGCTGCAGTTAGTCCAGAATGCAGCAGCTAGCCTCTGAACTGGTGCCCTCCACAGAGACCAGCAAACACAATTCCAGAAGATCCTGCATCAATTACCAGCTTCTCGGCCCAATTCAAAGGGCAGCTTTTGACCTTGGATGCTCTAAACTGGGACTGGGAAACTTGTGGCCCTCCAGAAGTTACTGGACTCCAACTCCCATCAGCTCCAGCCAGCAGGGCCAATGGTCAGGGATAATGGAAACTGTAGCATCTAGGTACACAAGTGGAGAAGTCAAGATGTTGTCTGAATTGGCACTTATGTATCTCACCTTGCTTTTATTTAGGGGAACCCATGATGCTTTAAGTGTATGGTGTGAATGTGGCTCAGATGAGGTGTCTGGGGATTCACCAAATGCATCTTTACGTGATGTGATTTCCCATGGAAACTAGCAGATGCAGCCAGGAATGGAGGCTGCTGAGATCCTCACACTACTACGGATAGTGGGCAGTGTTGTGGACAGGGGCCAGACAGCACAAGCGATCTGGAAAATAGTAGACTAGATCAGTGTTTCTCAACCAGTGTGCCTCCAAATGTTTTGGGACTACAACTCCCGTCATTCCTGACCACTGGTCTTGCTAGCTAGGGATGATGGGAGTTGTAGTCCCAAAACATCTGGAGGCACACTGGTTGAGAAACACTGGGCTAGATCACCCGACTGCAGTATACTGGCCAATGCTGGCAGCTCTTGGACGGATGTTCCCCTGGCAGCGGGGCCAACAAGACAATGGCGACACTTGGGCCCGCTCCCAAGGGTCATTAAATTGTGGCCTGCCCAGCAGACTTTCCTGCCTTTGTTGACAGATCTCCCACCCACCCTCCCATAATCTGTTTGCTTTTACTTGTGCTCAGACCTTGCTATGGACTACGTCAGCTGCCGTATTCGGGACCAGGCAGGATTTTTTTCCATTTGGCAAATTGGCACTGGCCATCTGGTTTTCGCCTATCTCGTAGCAATAATCACAACTGTGTAAGGCAGTTAGGCTTTGGGTAAGCATAGATCTTTGGAGGAGGGGAGGTTGTAGCCTTTGCCTGCCCCTCTTTGGGAAGGGGTATCCTGTTGGACGCGCTGGATTATGGAGAAAGCTAGAGAGTTCCAGAAAAACGTCTACTTCTGCTTCATTGACTATGCAAAAGCATTTGACTGTATTGACCACAGCAAACTATGGCAAGTTCTTAAAGAAATGGGAGTGCCTGATCACCTCATCTGTCTCCTGAGAAATCTCTATGTAGGACAAGAAGCTACAGTTAGAACTTGATATGAACTAACTGATTGGTTCAAAATTTGGAAAGGAGTACGACAAGGCTGTATATTGTCTCCCTGCTTATTTAACTTATATGCAGAATTCATCTTGTGAAAGGCTGGACTGGATGAATCCCAAACTGGAATTAAGATTGCCGGAAGAAATATCATCAACCTCAGATATGCTGATGACACAACCTTGATGGCAGAAAGTGAGGGGGAATGAAAGAACCTTTTAATGAGGGTGAAAGAGGAGAGCACAAAATATGGTCTGAAGCTTAACATCAAAAAAACTAAGATCATGGCCACTGGTCCCATCACCTCCTGGCAAATAGAAGGGGAAGAAATGGAGGCAGTGAGAGATTTTACTTCCTTGGGTTCCATGATCACTGCAGATGGTGACAGCAGTAACGAAATTAGAAGACGCCTGCTTCTTGGGAGAAAAGCAATGACAAACCTAGACAGCATCTTAAAAAGCAGAGACATCACCTTGCTGACAAAGGTCCGTATAGTTAAAGCTATGGTTTTCCCAGTAGTGATGTATGGAAGTGAGAGCTGGACCATCAAGAAGGCTGATCGCCAAAGGATTGATGCTTTTGAATTATGGTGCTGGAGGAGACTCTTGAGAGTCCCATGGATTGCAAGAAGATCAAACCTATCCATCCTGAAGGAAATCAGCCCTGAGTGCTCACTGGAAGGACAATAAAAAAAATCCTTCAGTAGCACCTTAAAGACCAACTAAGTTTTTATTTTGGTATGAGCTTTCGTGTGCATGCACACTTCGTCATAACCCTATGAAGTGCGAAGTCCATAAGTACCGTAGATGCAAGCAGAACAAGGTTTTCCGGAATAAAAACAACCTGTTTTGCCTTTTGGCTTCTTCAGCCGCTTGAGGCCTAAGTGATGTAAAAAGATGCGAATGAAAATCTCTTCTTATACATTCATATAACAAAATGATCTATTCAATATTATAAATACATACCAACATAAGATTATAACCAGGAATACCACAAGTCTTTCTAAGGTTGTAAACCCCAACAACATCTGGGGACCCGAGGTTGAGAAAGATTGATGAATAGCATTGCAACCTTAACCTGGTTAAACAGTGTGTCCCTCTCGCCAGAGAATGCTGGGAATTGTACCTGGGGAAGCAGGCTAGGAAATTCTGCACATCTTAAGCAAACCTCA
>NC_083276.1:18406836-18422686 GCF_963506605.1 Zootoca vivipara
ACCTAGCAGTTCAAAAGCATGTCAAAATGCAAGTAGATAAATAGGAACCACTACAGTGGGAAGGTAAACGGCGTTTCCATGTGCTGCTCTGGTTTGCCAGAAGCTGCTTTGTCATGCTGGCCACATGACCCGGAAGCTGTACGCCGGCTCCCTCGGCCAATAATGCAAGATGAGCGCGCAACCCCAGAGTTGGACACGACTGGACCTAATGGTCAGGGGTCCCTTTACCTTTATTTTAATGTATTTTGCTATTTGTTGGAAGCCGCCCAGAGTGGTGGGGGAAACCCAGCCAGATGGGCGGGGTAATAATAATAATAGTAATAATAATAATAATAATAATAATAAAACATTTAAAAACATTGTTATAAAATACAAAGCTATATGAACGAACTAGTTAAGAACAACGGTTAAAATACATCAAAACACATAGAATAGCAGCATTAAAGGGCCGTTTGCCCTGACTGCAGCCCAGTGGATAGCATTGCTTGTGCCCTGGTTTTAGATATAGATATACAGCACTAAGAACGAAAGGTAGTTAGGTAGACAGATAGATATTAGATATCGTGATTCTATGGTAATTTAAAATGGATTCTAAAGATTAGTTGGTTCTGGTCAGGGAGAATGGAATAGGAAGACCCGTTCTTAAGTCTCTTAAGATGGCTTCTGTGTTACTGACTTAGTATCTCCAGCAAAACCCTACTACTGCCTTGTCACAATAAGATTTCTGCCCCCTTTCCTGGAACGAGAGAGTTGGATAAACCTTTACTATACCCCACCAAAAGAGGCTGTTTGTTCCTTTAAAGAGGGAAGATTCCTCCCTATTTTATTTATCGTTTATTAAAATCATACGCCACTCTGGTTCACAATAAAAGACAATGGAATACAAGAAACAAAAAAACATGCAAAGTAAATTGTTCTAATTTTTTTAAAAACATACAAGGCATAATAACTGAAAGACATTCGAGGAAAATGCTACACACACACACACACACAAACAAACAAACAAACAAACACACCAGACAACAAGGGCAAGGGGAAAAAAACCAAAAGATTATTGATGAAGGATCTGTATGCACACATATAAGTGTGTCTTTCCATTTAGGAATCACTTCCGAAGAAAAATCTCATTGTGATTCAACAATGAAAGCAGCGGCAATAAACTCATATTACAAAAACCAATTAAAACCACATCAGACATGAAGCCAGTTTCAAACCCAAAACAGATACAGACTGGGCAAGAATATGCACATAAAAGGCTTGTTGGAAAAAGAAGTTGTCCGATGGGCACCAAACGGACAACAGAGGTAGCGCCTGTCTGATATGCAGTGGGAGGGAGTTCCAAAGGACAGGTGCCAACACACTAAAAGCCCAATTCCACAATCATAAGGAACAGAGCTCCTGGTGAGGTGGCATTTGTGGGATGCCTTCTCCTGAAAAGAATGACTACACGCGGAGTAAGATGGTTTTTTTAGGCATCCTGCTTCAAAACCGTACCGAGCTCTGGACACCAGTAACCACATCCTGAACCTAGCCCAGTGGCTAACAAGCCACCAGTGCCATTATTTCAGCAGCAACGCAGCCTGTGATGGGGTCTCCCATATTTCTGACAGTATGCATTTCTTCCCCTAAATAAGTCCCAGGGAAATAGGAAGAGGCTACCATCCAAAAGCACCCAAAGTGAGCCAGATGCCATTCAAAATTTAACTGTCCACAGCAGGTTGCCTACAGCAAGACCAGTGGTCAGGAATGATGGGAGTTGTAGTCCCAAAACATCTGGAGGCACACTGGTTGGGAAACACTGGCCTACAGGATTAATGTCTAAGGCAGAGTTGAGGGACCTGGGAAGGGCTACATTTCTCTGGGGTAGAAGGAGGTGTGCACCAGCAGAGGGAGGGGCCAGAGGCAGGGGTGGGTGGGGCTGGAGACCTGTGTAGGCAGGACCAGAGCAAGACTGGGTAGATAAGAGCCGAAAGTGGGCAGGGCACCCCCTTTACTTGCTGCCTTTCTGCCAGCCCTTTTCTCTCTTTCCAATTCCCTCTCCCCCACCCACCCCACCTATTTCCCCTTCTTTGCCGCCCTAAATAAATTAGGTTGAGGGCTATACACTGCCTACCCCTAGCAGGAGGGCATGACCCAGGCAAACTTAATCCACTTTTAACAAGGCATTACCAATTCGTGTGTTTTCTCTTGCATTTCACTCCTGACATTCTGTTTTGATTTCTTCCTTTCTTTAATCTCCAGGTTAATTATTGCAGGCTTCCTGTTATGGCAATTCATTTCCAGGTATCTTTTTTTAGCATCCGCCAGCAAGGTCCTCTTCCCTCCCCCAGGCACCACGTTCCTATTTAGCTTCTAAGCTTGTTGCTGAGGACCTATAAGATCATAAGAACATACGGGTACTTCTGGATCAAGCCAGGGGCCCATCTAGCATCCTGTTCTCATAGTGGCCAACCAGTAGCCCGTGGGAAGCATGCAAGCAGGACCTGATCACAACAACATTCTCCCCACCTACGGATCCCAGCAACTGGCATTCAGAGATGTACAATTCTGAGAGTGGATGCAGAATACAGCCACTAGAGAGTTGCTCCAATCCCTTTATCATTTTGGTTGCCTTTTTCTGAACCATTTCCAAACCTGCAATATCCTTTTTGAGACGAGGCAATTGATTTAACTGCAATTTTCTTTCTGCTTATTTGCTTAGGATTTGAGGTTAGAAAGCAGTTTATCATGACCTCCCCCCTTTTCTCTCTCTCTCTTGTTTAATTCACTATGTACTCTTTATTCGTTTGATCCATTATTTCCGGATATTTTACCATTTTTTAAAAGCAGAACTTCTCCTCAGTTTCGGCAAAAACTTCTCAGTTTTGCTACTCCTTTATTTTACAAAACCAAAAAAATCAGCGTGGTGCAGGTTTTGCTTTTTATTTACGAGGTATCGAGGGGGTAGGGTAGAATCCTGACACGGTAGATTGGACTGCACCACTTCACAATACGGGTGGACAAGGTGCCAGCTCTGAATGTTCTTCATGTAAAATCTCCTTGTAAGTTACAAAATAAAAAATGAAAAAGAGCCCAGGCTACTCCTTGCTGTTGTAGTTTTCTGCTAACAGAGTTACTAGGATGGTGGGGGTTGCACACAGAAAGATTCAATATTATGACCTGTATAACAGCAGCCTGGAGTGGCGTTGTCCATTCCACCACCTCAGCAGTTCATAAAGGTGAAAAGGGCACTGTCCTATCAAGGGCCGTCAGCCAGGCCCTACCTACCTAGGGGTCCATCTCAGTGTGACTCCTTGTAGAACTCAGCAGCAAAGAGGATGGGTACGAAACTAGTATCAGTTGGCTCTGCTTGCCATTGGCTCTGGCTCCCCCTAGTGATGACCTCCCTGCGTTCCGCCCTAGCAGCCCACCTGAGAGTCACAGCTACACCTGAGAAATCTGCCACTTCCTTCTGCTGTGTGCGTAGACCAAAGCATCGATTTTGTTTTACGCCGAAGACGGAATGTAGATGGCGCGACCATCTTGTTTGCTGAGCCACGTAGTATTCAACAGCCAACTGACTTGACTTATAGGGGCTTGCCGAGAAACACCGTAAGGGGTAAGCAATAAATAGGAAAATAGGAAAGAGCACATAAAACTGATGAGTACTTACCCTCTATTCCCTACTGATGTTTCTACTTGGCCCTGCTTAGCATTTCAATCTATATAAAGTCAATGGGCCATATAACCTTCTCCTGCATACACTAGCCAATTAACATTATTCTTTAATAGGAAGAAGTTTAAGGGATGTATTGTCTTCCTATTTTCTTCAGACTAACGTTGTTTACTAAACCACAATCACGATGCCTCCCTTCAAGGGCCAAGGCAATTTTATAGTCCGTGTAAGGGGCGATAGAGAGAAGAAAAGACAAAAAAAATCTACATATGCTTATGTCTACCAGAATATCTGCTCGGTCACCTCTTATGTTTGATGGGGCTTACATCCAGGTAAATAGGTGCAGGATGGGAGCCTAACAGAGCTGTTTTCTGTCAAGGAGTCTCAAAATCCAGAATGGTGTGAGGATATTTTTTTTAAGCATCCCATGTGCTCAGAGCAGATGTAGCCAACATAGTGTCCTCTGAATGTTGTAGACTCCTGTTCCCACTTGTCCCAACCAGGAAGGCCAATGGTGAGGGCTGAGAGGAGTTGCCATCTAGAGGATGCCATGTTGGCTAGCCCTTGCTTAGATCAAGAACATAAGAAGAGCTGGCTGGATCCAGCTAATGGCCCCACCTAGTCTAGCATCCTGTTCTCACAGTGGCCAACCAGATGCCAATGGGAAACCAGCAAGCAGGATTCGAGCACAAGAGTACTTTCCCCTCCTTTGGCCAGGAGGAGGAGGAGGAGGAGGAGGAGGAGGAGGAGGAGGAGGAGGAGGAGGAGGAGGAGAAGAAGAAGAAGAAGAAGAAGAAGAAGAAGAAGAAGAAGAAGAAGAAGAAGAGGGGGAGGAGGAGGAGGAGGAGGAGGAGGAGGAGGAGGAGGAGGAGTTTGGATGATTTGATATCCCACTTTATCACTACCCGAAGGAAGCGGCTAACATTCTCCTTTCCCTTCCTCCCCCACAACAAACACTCTGTGAGGTGAGTGGGGCTGAGAGACTTCAAAGAAGTGTGATTAGCCCAAGGTCACCCAGCAGCTGCATGTGGAGGAGCAACTGATATTCTAGCAACTGATATTCAAATGGCCCAGAAAGCAGGTCTGTTTTTGCCTATATCCCCCCCCCCCATTTAATGAGGTAAGGCTCCAAACAGCACAGGTCCCAGGTGTCAGTCCAAAATGGCCCAAGATGTTTCGATGCCCCTGGCAAACCATCAAAACGGACCTCCCCCATAGTGGTAAAAATGTAATAATAAACTACATAGTTGATGAGTGGCTGTTTTCGAAGGGCCCCTGAGAATCGATGGCTTCCCTCTGCCAGCTCTTCTGCACACAGGCCTGCTTTGACGGACCCCGAGATCTGGGGGAATAGGAAATATGCGGTGTCACCCGAGCTGCTACTCAACCAAAGCAGAGGGCAAAACCACATGCCTTATAAGAATGTGGTTGAGATGTGCGTTTGCCAGCAGACATTCCCTTTCTGAGAAGAGGGTTTATTTGTAAAAGGGAAAGGAGAACATGAGATGAAGGTTCATTTACAAGGCTGTCATGGAAACAGCATTTTAAAATAACCACAACTACATAAAATGATAATCATCAAGCCAAACAAACTAAATGCCAAAATACTTTGAAGCCTAAAAATAAGAACTAGGTTTAAATTACCCTAATTTCTATGGTGTGTGTGTGTGTGTGTGTATTTTTTACTACATTTCAGCAGGTAAATCATGTTTCGCTGCATTCTCTTTGTTTTTCATTCTTGAAGAGCAGTGAAGTGGTTTGTGAATCAGGCTTTTAAAAGACATTTGGCTGTAGCAAAATTGTAATAAAAATGCATAATATGTACTTAAGGAGGAAAGTAACACCTCTGCCACAAATTGGTTCTTTGAAATATTTAAATTAAAAAGCCTAAACCATACTATGCTTGAATAGAACAGAATTAAACAGCATGTAGCCAAGATATGGGGTTCTCCACGTGGGGATACATGGAAATAGGCAAAACGCAAAGATGGGGAGGAGGGATCTTTATTAATGACTACATTGATGGTGGTAGTTTTCTCCAGTTCAGATCCTCGCCCCTTTGTTGTTGCCCAAGAAATCTGTCTTCCTATTGTACTTTAGAACAATCCCTGTGAACACTGAAACTTACCATATATTTTTCAATGAATCCGGGGACACTTTTCAGTTTCCTACTAAATAGATGGATTTTGTCAGGGGACTGATTTGTAAATCCAGGGTCTGTGCCCGGGAAACAGGGACATCTGGTATCCTTATCTTACTGTCATCACCCTTAACCTTTGGATATTAGGGTAATTCTTAAGTAAAAACACTTGAAAGAGCAGTGCAATGCAGTCGAAAGTGCGCTGTTTAGTTTGAAGGAAATCTCTTTGAGTTCAATGCAATTAACTTTCCCCTCAATGTGTTTCATTATATGAGCTACGAAGGCAATCCAATAGCCACTTACCTGGGAAGATGCCCCATTGAAGTCTGCGGGACTTCTTTCTAAGCAAACATTGCAGAGGATCGCACCGAATGCTTAGTTCTACTAAAAATTCAGTGTGACATTTGGGTGCACAAAATGCTTGCGTCTTTCATTCGCACTCAAGCCCTACCTAAGAAGAAGAAGAATGCATTGATAAAGGCCCAAGAGCCAATGATAGGTGGAGCCAACTAATTCTGAGTTTTCTGAGATAACCAGCCTCTAGCTTAACTCTGTTTAATGGATGAAGGGGTTAAAAGCATAATGTGAGCTATCCTGACAGGCTTAGCTCACCTTGAGAGGGATTCGGGAATAAAGCCCTTGTTTCCCTCTCAGTCTACCTGCGAAGCTCAGAGTGTAAAGTGGTCTGAGCTCCTTAGTTGTACAAGGCGCTCTTGAGTTCCTAGACCAGTAATTGAGGAACTTTCACAATTGTAACTAAGCCAAGTTTTACTGCCTGTGCAATGCTTTATCAATGCTGTATGGAAAAGCACATGAATTTGACCTTTGGAGAGTTTGTAAGTAAACCATTTTTACTTATAAAACGTGTGGCCTTTTTCTATGCTAGGGAAGAGGGAATTATTTTGGAACTCATAAGGTCTAGCAGCTCATATTTCCACACTCTACTTTGCATAGCTGCCAAGTTATCCCTTTTTTAAAGGGATTTTCCCTTATGCTGAATAGGCTTCCTCGCGAGAAAAGGGAAAACTTGGAAGGTATGTCTACTTTGCTGCATATTTTGTGATTTTCAATCTGCTGCTGGGGTTCACATACCAAAGGGTACTTGCCCCAAACTTTGGAGGCAATTGTCCTTTTATGCCTATTTTTCCCCCTTGCCATCCAATAGTTTTGTCCTCATCCAAATTGCTACAAGAATGCATTCCATCAGGGCCATCTCTAGGTTTAAGAGGACCTTCAACAAAATGCTGGGATGGCTTTGTTGTTGTTTAGTCATTTAGTCGTGCCCAACTCTTCATGACCCCATGGACAAGAGCACGCCAGGCACTCCTGTCTTCCACTGTCTCCCACAGTTTGGTCAGACTCATGTTAGTAGCATCAAGAACACTGTCCAACTATCTTGTGCTCTGTCGTCCCCTTCTCCTTGTGCCCTCCATCTTTCCCAATATCAGGGTCTTTTCCAGGGAGTCTTCTCTTCTCATGAGGTGGCCAAACTATTGGAGCCTCAGCTTCAGGATCTGTCCTTCCAGTGAACACTCAGAGCTGATTTCCTTCAGAATGGATAGGTTTGATCTTCTTGCAGTCAAGAGTCTCCTCCAGCACCATAATTCAAAAGCATCAATCCTTTGGCGATCAGCCTTCTTTATGGTCCAGCTCTCACTTCCATACATCACCACTGCGAAGACCATAGCTTTAACTATACGGACCTTTGTCAGCAAGGTGATGTCTCTGCCTTTTAAGATGCTGTCTAGGTTTGTCATTGCTTTTCTCCCAAGAAGCAGGCATCTTTTAATTTTGGGACTGCTATCACCATCTGCAGTGATCATGGAACCCAAGGAAGTAAAATCTCTCACTGCCTCCATTTCTTCCCCTTCTATTTCTATTTCTTCCCCTTCTATTTGCCAGGAGGTGATGGGACCAGATGGCTTAGATGGCTTAGACATCAGTATTCCCCTCCATTAGGCTGGTCATGTAGCCAGCAACAAGGGGCGCAGCTGTGCAGAAGACATTCCAGAGATGGGGAGCCACCACATGCTACTAGCTTTCAAACATCACGTGGTTGTAGGCTCATCAGCAGGGCCTCCCCTTCTAGTTTTTAAGCATAGACAGATTGGCTTGGGAGGATGAATTCCTTTGAATATTTGGACTTCAAGCCTCCTAAGGCTTTTTAACTGGCTCATCTATTTTGCTGAAACAGTGAAAGTCCAATGAACCGGCTTTAGCACTGGATGCATTTCACTGTGTTTTAATCCTTGCCCCTAACTTCAGGGTTTGCCATCTTTATTCCCCCCTGATGATATTTCACTGCAGGTCTCAGGCCTATACTTTGTCTGCGGCCTCATTATGCTCTGCTTCAGGGGGAAGCAGAGGAAAAGCTGAGGCGTCTGGGACTTTTTAGCTTAGAGAAAAAGCAAGTAAGAGCTGACGTGGTAGAAGTTTATGAAATTATGCATAGCCTGGAGGAAGCGGTTGGAGAAAAGTTTTTCTCCCTCTCTCATCACAATAGAGCTCATGGCAGTGGCGGAGGAAGGGGGTACGGTAGGGGTGGTCCGCCCAGGGTGTCACCACTGGGGGGGGGGGTCCTGACAAAATACTGGGCGGCACTCATTGTGGGGCCTACAGCATGCCCGAGCCACACATCTCTCCTGGGAGTGACACAGTGGCTTGGGTGCCCGCAGGCTCCGCGCTGACCCATATGGTAGGGCAGCTGAGTGGGAGGGGCAGATAGACTCCTCAGAGGCCCCGTGGAGCATCCTGCCCTGGCTTTCCCCACCCCCCGGGAGCCGCCCCAAGCACCTGATCGGCTTGCTCTGCCGCTGGCTCATGGACATCCAACGAAACTGAATGTTGGGAGATTCCGGACAGATAAAAGAAAGGGCTTCTTCATGCGGCACAATTACACTGGAATTCCCCCCCCCCCCCGATGGGAGGCAGTGATGGCCACCAACTTCGATGGCTTTAAAAGCAGATTAGACAAATTCATGGAAGATAAGACTATCAAAGACTGTTAGCTATGATGGCTACACTCTGCAGTGATGTTTATGATAAGCAGTTGCTAGAAATAACAGGAGGGGTTGTGTGCTCTTGTACTTAGAATCTGCTTGAGGTTTTCTGACAGACATCTGGGAAGCCACTGTGAGAACTAGTTGCTGAACTAGTTGCATTGGCCTGATCCAGCAGACTCTTCTTATATTCTTACATTCACATGTTCTTATGGAGAACCTGTAGCCATCCTGATGTTGATGACCATTGACCATGCTAGCTGGGGCTGGTGGGAGCTGGAGTCCAACAATGTCTGATGGCAAGGAATCTGCTCTACTCTCTCCTTTGGGTCTCATTTTGCCCACTGACCTTCACGATAGGGCACCATCTGTTTTCTGTTTCTATAATACATACAACTGTCTGGAACAGGGTCAGCTCCCTATCTAAATAAATAACCAAAGGAACTGTAAAACAAACAGCAAAGGGTGTTTAAAAATATTCACTCATCCACACACGGGTCCAAAAGGGAGAGAGGCTAATATACAAATGCCAAGGAAAGAAAAGTAACCAAAATTCCCCACTCCCACATGTGCACACATCTCTTTTATCTTAAAGAGTTTGTCTGTTCCATTCAATGCCTTTATGAGGCTCCCCTGCAAGTTTTGCTTTGAATTCTTCCGTATTAGTCTCAGTTTAGCCTCTTGGAACCTGTGGTTATTAGTACATTACCAAGGGAAGTCCTCATCTGAAATGAGAACCACCTCTATGGGCTATAAATCAAACATAATTAGCCTCTCCAGTCAAGTTCTAGCAAAACATACCGGGGACTCGTACATGCTGCGGGGAAAGCAAGTTCGGAGCACAGCGCTCCACAACAGAAAGGAAGACATTTGCACCGACATAACAATATAATGATAGAACATTAGCTGGACATAAAAGCACAAGCGCATATATTTATAAGGGCCAGCTCCAAATTTGACAAAGCAGCTGCGTCTTTGACCTGCCTTTTTCAATGCCGACAATGCTCTAGGCATAGCATGGAACTGGGGCCCTGTGGAAAATGTAACTGGTGCTTCCCAGATCCTGACCTGGGGGCTGCCATTTTTATTTCCTACAATGTTCCTGCCCCATGTTATGGCAGGGGCATTGTGAACCATTAAAATGGAAGCTCCAAGACACTCAGTTGTCCCACACTCGGATGAAAGACTCAGAGTCTCCGCTCAGTCACATATACAACATAAAAATAAGATTCCAAGGAATCTCTTGGACTTCCTTCCTCCCCTTTGTGGGTCCCATTGTTAATCATTTCCTCCTGCATCTTTTATGATAATCCAAATCTTTGATCTCTCCATTGTGTCCAAAATTCACCATTAAACTACAAGTGATATTCCACTCCTACTAACGATCTTAACCGTTTACAAAGGTCTTTAAGATAAGTTATAAACGTTTCCCCATTCCTTATTAAAATTTTGGTCTTCCTGATTTTGGATTCTTCCGGTCATTTTAGCCATTTCAGCATAATCAGCTTGATCTGCCATTCTTCTCTGGTAGGGACTTTTATCTTCTTTCCATCTCTTTGTATCTTATCATAGGCTACAAAGTTTAAGAAGCACACTGGCAGAATCTGGGACACATGGCTGGGCATAAGCAAAGACATCGTTCCAACACCTGACATGGCTCTCTCTCTCTCTCTCTACCTTTAGAGGGACGGGGTGAGGCCCACCATTTCCACAGTTCCCGCCCCAAGCGAGAAGACTGAGCTTTGCTAGCAAGTGCTTCGGGGGTTGCTCCTGCGCTGATGGCAGTGTGTTTTGGTGGCAGGACTCAAGTCTAACCCTCTAACTCTCCCTCAGCCTCCCATCCAGGTGGCTCCACAGATTGGCCAGTCATCTTCTCAGCTACCATGGAAACCTCACTCTCTGGAGGTGTGTTGGAAACTGGTTTGATCAGCTCCCCCTCCCCAACTGGGACATCCAGTGGCCCTGGGGGAGAACCCCCATCCAGTTCTCATGGTTCAAACAGGTGGTATGTGCTGATCAAGCAGTGAGATACAGGATCAGGCGGTTCACATTCACATCACCCTTGCTGAACAAGGTCTTTTCAACACAACTAGGCTCTGTTTATCATATTTCCATCCTGCACATCTGCCAAGCTGGTCATGGTGCCATCTACTCATCCTCACAGCAACCCTGTGAGATAGTTTCACCCGAGAGTTGGGCATTTACTCATGGCAACTCATCAAGCTTCACTAGGAAGCAAGCAGCAGGGGCAGATAGTCCTTAGACATTGTGCTGCCTGGGACTAAATAGAAATCATGCCTTCCCAGCATAGCTGCCAAGTCTCCCGTATTCCCCAGAAAAACCCCATTTTTCCAGTTGTTTCCCGCTGGCAGCCCAGATTTTTTTAAAAAACCGTAAATCCCCCAGATTCTTACCGGCCCGGGCATGTCTGGAGTCTCTGGACATGCGCAGAGGTGATTTCTGGTGCTGCGGCCATTTTGGAAATGGGCAGAGCATGCGTAAAAGCGACTTCCGGTGCTGCTCTGCCCAGTTCCAAAATGGCCACAGCGCAACTTCTGGTGCTGATCCCGGATTTTTCAATCTGGGAGTTGGGACCTATGAGCTTTGGGTGCCACGAGTTATTTTGGCACCTCAGTAAGAAACACTGCTCTCTGGAATGATTTTTTTATTTTAAAAAATCCCCAATAATTTGCTGCCCTGTATGAGACCCCAGATCAGTTGCCTGAGTCAACTTCCTCATTCTGCTCAAGGGCAGAGCCAGCCCCTCTAAGAACCTCTATCTTTCAAGTCCAACAATGTCTATTAAATAAGGATTTCTCTTTTTGTATGGCCAAACTATCTATAAAACCCCTCGATTATTAATGTCTTCCTCCTAACACCCTGAGTTCATAATATCTATATTACTGCTGCCTAAATCAACTATATTAATGCTGGCTTCTTTCCTTCCCTGGAAGTCAATTTTCCATCCACACTTGGTTTTCTTTATGAAGAGGACAACATTTATTAACTATCCAATTAAAAGCATTTTATTATATGGTTGCTGTTCGTGGCACTGTACTAAAGGGTCTCTCAGCATTGCTACTATAAACGGTGTCTTCCAGAGGTTTATACGTGGAATGTAAAATCTTCTCTTTGGATTGCGAGGCTTCAGCTAGGGAACGTAGATTTTCTTCTTCTTTCTTTTTTTCAAAAATGGCAATACCTTATCCTTCTCATAACTGGAAACCCCACACTTTACTCTGCAATTTCCCTGGTGCCATTTGGCAGCAGATCAACACTGATTCTGCATAAGTGACCTGTGGGGTTTTTTTTGAGAACTGATGTACTGAACTAGTGCATAGTACACAATGGAAAGTTCATTTTTAAAAAGGATATAGTTCCAGTTCAAGTTTGCCCATACCAAAAAGGAACTTAGTTTGTAATGGGTCAATTTACAGTTTAATTCATAATTCTTTCACACGGTCCTTACCATTCCCCCCCCCTTCTCTACCATTCAGAATTTTACATTTACCATTTTATCTGTATAAAAAGTGATGCCGCCATTTAAGTTTAAGGATCGTGATTGTTGGGGGAAATACCATATTTTTCGTTCCATATGACGCCCTTTTTTCCTCCTAAAAAGTAAGAGGAAATGTCTGTGCATCTTACGGAGCGAATGTGTGATCCCTGGAGCCAAATTGCCCAGGGGCCAAAGGCAGATCGACCTTTTTTATTTTTAGAAATAGCTAAAGACTAAAAAGAGGGAAGGAGAGTGTTGAAAGGACCCGCTCAGCAGCTGGTTGCAAGAGATCAGGGAGGGAGATAAGGGAGCTAGCTCCCTTCCCGCCCAGCCCAGGCCCCTTGCCCAGGCCTCATTTGTTGTCTGCAGAGAGAGGCTGCTTGTTTCCCCAGCTACATGTGACTGGCTGATTAGATTATCTGTCTGAAAACTGTAGAAATGGGTCCCTTTCCTTTCCTAGAGAAGCTGCAGAACTGTGAGATGAACCCATAAAAACAGGATTTTTCCCTTTGTGAGGTAAGCTCAACAACTTTGAGCTGATCCTTAAAAATGGAGCTTTCCCCCTTTGCAAAAAAAAAAAAGATGCACAACTACGGTATGAGCTGACCCCCCCCCCAAAAAAAACAGGGCATTTCCCATTTGCAAAAAAAGCTGCACAACCTTGAGCTGATCCTCAAAAAAATGGAGCTTTCCCCCTTTACAAAAGAAGCTTCCTCAAATATTTAATGGGGGAGGGGCAAATGCACCTAGGCCTCTAGGAGTTGGCTGTTGTGCCTAGGACAATTCAAGAAAGCAAAAAAAAAAAATTCCCCTTGTTTTCCTACTCTAAAAGCTAGGTGCATCCTATGGTCGGGTGCGTCCTATGGAGTGAAAAATACGGTAAATAGTTTGAGCCTTCAAACATATGGAAGTGCTAACAAATGAAGCAGAATGGTCAATTGCAATGCATTGGTTCTTTCCACACTGTCATAAGAAATCTGTGGTGCCCATCAAGTCTTCCTTGGGCATCCTGAAAAGCCCCTGAGTTTCCTCCGTCCCCACCCCTACCCCCACTATGCGCAAGCTGATGAGGTGATAAGTGTGCCTTGGAAAGAACATAGAGCTGAAAGAGGAAGTGAGGAACAGTGGCACTCTTTCCCACTTCCTCTCTCAGCTCTTTCTGCTTTTCAAGGCTCAGATTGATTCTACTGAATCCAACTTTTTACCCAGATCCCTTTGGGAAATGAAGTGTGCAAATACGCACTTTCTCTTTTTCTGTCTTGTGGGCTGGGGGTGGGGGTGGCGGTGCTTAAACAGGGAAGGGAAGAACATTTATCGGGGAGCAGTGCCTACAGCACTTGCTGAAAAAATCCAGATGGGATGTGCTCACAGGCCAAGAGAGAGAAAAAGCTTTATTTATTAACCATTTATTTATTGCATTTATATCCAACCTTTTTTATCCAAGTGAACTCAAGTTCTCACTCTAAATGCTCCCCCCTTGTCATTCAATCCCCACAACAACCCTATAAGAGAGGCTAGTTTTTACAGTCATGGATGGCCATCTGTTGCTTTAGCTGCGATTCCTGCATTGCAGGAGGTTGGACAAGATGACCCTTGGGAGTCCCATGATTCTATGACTGGCCCAAGGTCATAGAATCATAGAGTTGGAAGAGACCACAAGGGGAATCCAGTTCAACCCCCTGCCAAGCAGGTCACCCAGTGAGCTTCCTGGTAAGTGGAGATTTGAACCCTGGTCTCCCAGGTCATAGTCCGACACTCTAACCACTACACCACACTGGCTCTGTGACCCCTGGTGCATGGCCTAGGCTTCTCCCTTTGTCTCTCACGCACTACTTTTGCCTTGCTGGCTTGAGCCATACCAAGCCATGGCACTTATCAACATCTACAAGCAGGGTGCCAAGAATTCCAGAATACAAATCACGTTCCTCCTCAGTTCAAACCCATTTAACATAAACACATGGTTTGCAGGGAAGGGGTGGGGGGAAACGCAGCCAACATATGTGGATGGTTTAAATTGACTCACTGTATTAACTTCCACACTACTGAAAGATGGTCTCAACCAAGGATTTTTCTACGCTGCCGAGGAAAGCTGGCCCACAGCTGTTTGTGTGAGTGCCCGGGGAGTGTCCACGGAGAACGGCACCTTGAACCACTTTATTTCTCAAAATCCAGAGGATTTGTTACATCGGGGTTTTCAAAACATTTTTTTCCCCTTGCCAGAAGTGTTAATGTGTGTCATTACAGCTGCCAAGTCGTGCACAGTGCACCGAGACCCTCATCGGAGTTTATAGAACCTGACATAAGAATGCTAAAGAAAACAGAGGCACGATATGGAGAGTGACAGCTGATTATTTATTTTTACATATTTTTCAAAGTATCAATAAATCCAATTGAGGCTTCATGACTTGAGATGTTGTAAGAACGGCAGAGAACACGAATTATAATTAAGCCGCATTCGCGCTCGACACACGCACACACAAAGAAATGGAAACAGAGAGTGCTCACAGAATGAACTTTGAGCGATCAAAGGAAGTTCAGTTACCTGAAAAAATGGCGGGTGGGGGGTGGAGAGGCTCTGATATTTAACTGTGTTAAGATGATATTAAGGTTTACAGTCCCAAGTTGGTCTCTGAGCAGGGCCAGATTTAGGAGGAGGCAATCTCCTGGGCAAGGGTGGCTAACCTGTAGCCCCTCCAGATGTTGTTGTTCCATGGCTCCAAGCATTCCTGACCATTGACTATGCTGACTAGGGCTGATGGGAGTTGGGAGACCAACAACATCTGGAGGGTGATGGCTTAGCCACCCCTGACATAAAACAATGCAATGTGGTCTTTAAAAGGCCCAACCCTCCACACCCCTGCCGCTCATATTTTCTCCAAGCCCCAATGCATGTCATATCCCTTTTCAGCTCCTGGCTTGCCACTGAAGACCTTTTGCCCAGAACTGGAAGTCTCTGCCTTCCCCTGGCTCTCTCTCTTGGGCTTCCTGGTTATGTGGAGGAGGACAGGACTGTGGGTGCCACAGAGCATGAGTACCTTCCAACATTTCTCCAATGAGAATAGGGATGTTCTAATCCATAATAGTGATAATTTTATTATTTATACCCTGCCCATCTAACTGGGTTGCCCCAGCTACCCTATAAAGCTTCCAACATATATAAAAATGATGGTGATGATGATGATGATGATGATAATAATAATAATAATAACAGAAGAAGAAGAAGAAGAAGAAGAAGAAGAAGAAGAAGAAGAAGAAGAAGAAGAAGAAGAAGAAGGAGAAGGAGGAGAAGAACACAGATGTCCCAAGGAAAAGCAGGACATTCCGGGATCAAATCAGAAACTGGGACAGCTGCTGTAAATCTGGGACTGTCCCTGGAAAATGGGGTCACTTAGAGGGTCTGTGCATGACTGGTGCCCCCTAGCTAGCTGTGGTGGAGGGCACTATTCTGTTGCCAGTGTTGAACTGAGATTTAACCATTAATCCGCTTGGGAATTCAAACACATCAGGAGGACACTACATTGTCTACCCATTTTATCTTCTCTTGACTTCAGTTAATT